>NC_051401.1:43813062-43820562 GCF_015228065.2 Penaeus monodon | reverse complement strand
ATCTGAGATTTTTTGATTCTTACGATTTTTTTTTAAAGATCACCATTTTCGTTAACAAAAATACAGTTTTTCTAGGGGAAAATTTATTTTCAAAAATATCCATAAAATAATCCATTATTATAATAATATAATTAGATTTAAAAAATAAAATATTTAATGAGAAAATTTTGGGAAAAATCTTTAAATCAGAGATTAGTATATATGTATCTCCCTTCAAACCCCGGATTTAGGATTTGTAAATGTAAACAAAAATTTAATGCTTCGACGCGACGTCTTCCTGTTGGAGGCTGGACAGGTACCATTATCCATTGGTGTTTTTTTTCTCGGCATTTTCCATTTCAATAAAATGCAGAAAACGAAGAGGAAGCCCTGGGCTGCGGGGCGGTAAGGGAGAGTAAGGGGGGTAAGGAAAAGAGCCGGAAAAAAGCCCCTTAGTCTTTAGATTGGTTTTCTTGATTTTTTTTATGGAATGTTTTTATTTCAGTCTGCGATAACAGCAAATAAGATTTGCCAGGCCCCCACTTAAAATTTAAGGTCCCCTTAATTTTTTTTGGGTTAAATTTTCCCGAAAATGACAACGGGTTTTTCCCCTTTGACAATTTTTTATATCATTAGATTTGTTTTTGTGAGATGGAAGAATGGATGATATTTCATTGCATTCTCCCCGACAATCTTGAGGGGTTTTTGATAAGCCCCGATAGCAGGGGGGGGGCAGGAAGTAGATCGGGGAAAAATTGGGGGTAAAACAGGCTGAAATAAGAAAAGAGAACGAAATATTAAAAGAAGCACAAAAAAAATGCTTAAAATCGGACAAGAAACTCTACGATGTCGCCGCCTCTTTCAAACCTACGCACGACGCGCCACTTTTCAAAAAAACACGGGACCAAACCCTCGTTTGGTAAAAAATCTAGGGATTTCACAAAATCAGATCTTCCGTGGTAACGCAAAAATGCGTTCTAATCAATAAACCAACCAACCTTTAATCCTGGGGATTTATCACTCGATCTTTTCCCCCCCGGGCTCTCCCCCCCGTACCCTTTTGGGGAATATATATGCTAGCCAGGGGCTACCCCCTGGCCCCCCGGGGTAAAGACATCCCTTTAATTCGCGAAAAACCAAACGTTACTTCGCTTCCGCTATGGTCACAATTGCTTGTTTCTAATCACTTTTTTCACATTTGCGGGACTTTATGGGTTGAAAATCAGGGTGCGATAGAAATGAAATTTATTTTCCAGTATATCCCAAAAGGCTTTAAAAATGAGCCCGGAATTGACTCATCATTGAAATAAACATTGTCAGACGTTTTTTGACGAAAGGCACTTGCTAGCCTGTCAAAATTCCTGGGTCAAAACCCTGCGCACAAGGTTTTGTGTACAAAATGCATAACTACTTTCACAAACACGTAAATGAGGAAAAAATAAAAGGAAAGAACGCATTACATACAAATTCGAGAAAAAGGACGCTGATAATGACAAAATATTATTTCAGGGGCGATAGCAATACAAGGACACTTTTTAATGAGCCCGTCACATTTTTTTTTGATTCTCGCGAAGTAAACAGGGGAAAGGGGCTAGAAAAGAATGGCGATCTTTATCTTTTCTGGCCTATATCTCCCTTATTTTTTGATTTTCATCCTTTTTCCCTAATAAAAAGGGCTTAGTTTTCGTCAAGGTAACCCTCCATAGACTTATTTTAATGCAATGGGACATGCACAAAAATTTTCCCTTTTTTTTATAGTTCTCACTAAACCTCTCTTGATCGCAAGTTTCTCAGATATGCAGAAAGATTTTGCTAAGGAAATTCAAGCCATTTTTGATTTGTGTGTAAAAAACTTATTTTTTGGGTTTTAAAGGGGGGACCAGGTATTTCATGAAATTTACTTATTTGTCCACGGGTTTTTTTGAAATCCCCTTTTACCTGTGTAATAAAAAATTACACAAACATGCACACCCCACACGCACACGCACAGCACATGCCATCAAATGACAGCACATGCCCTGCAAATCACATGCACAGCACACACACACACCCCAAAAACCCAAAACCACACACCACACAACCAAACACCCACACACACACACCACACACACACACACACACACACGGCCCCCGCCGGACCACACACCCTCGCCCACACACACACACACAACAACACCACAACCAAAAAACCCCACACACACCACACCAAACCCCCACACACACACACACAAAACACAAAAACCCCAACACACACACACACCACACACACACACACACACACAGATCCAATCAAGATCACCAAAACACCGTCACAATCACTTAAATCCACACACAAATACAAAACACACACACCAGCACACGCACACACACACACACCACAACACACACACACCCCCACCACACACACCACACACACACACAAACACAAACCCCCAAACAAAAAAAAACAAATGCACAAAATTAAAAGATACTTAAAACAGACACACACACACACACAAAACCCCAAACAAACAAACCACAACACACCACACAACAACACACACACAAAAAAAACCACACACACCCAAATTTGCACAAATTATGACACTTGAACAGAACACACACACACCCCACACACACCACACACACACAACAAACACACACACACCACACACACACCCACAAAAACACAACACCCCCCACACACCAACACACACACACACACAAACCCCAAACACACAACACCCACACACACACACCACCACACACACACACCCCACACACCCCACAAAACACACAAACACACACCACACACACACACACGCTGAATGCTTTAGGTGAAATGAAAATTCGTTTTTTTAAAAATTGTTTTCAGCCACCACATGGCAAAGGGTTGCTAAAGAGAGAGACGACGCAGAGGGCCCGCCAGCAGTTTGCTCGGAATTAGGCTGGGGACTTCAAAAAAGGAATTGCCAGATTCTGGTGCTTGAAGTTTTTAAGCTGTCTTTAATGTTTTTAAGTGTTGCAAATAGGGAATGGGAATGATTTTCCCAAGGGGTTTTATGGATATAAATCTTAAATGAAAAAAGTAAATTTCAGAAATTTGGACTTTTGCACTGTGTCTAAATTTATTGAGGGGGTTTTATGTTGCAGAAAAAAAAAAGAAGGAACCACAATTGAAAAGGGGGCCCCTTTTTTTTTTTCCCCTTTTTTTTTTTTTCCAATTTAAAAAAAAAGTAGCCTTTACCGACCCAACAAATTTTTTTAGAGTTAGAAGAATAAATGTCAGAAGAAGAGGGCCCGAGGTTTAAAAAGCTAGCCGCAAGGCAAAGGAGAATGGGATTGAAGATGCGGCCCCGCAACAAAGTTCCCGAGGAGAGCGAAAAAGTTGCCAACAGGAAGAGGGGCTGCCCAAACAAGAAGAATGACTAAATTTTTTTGTTTTCAGTTTGGAGGGGAAAAAAAAACATAAAGGTATATATATTTTTTTAATTTTTTTTGTTGAATAGGTTTTTAAAACTTTTCACATTTCAAAATCCCAAAAATTTCCAAGTTATTAATCAAGTACTTAAATTATTAGGAACTGCGAAAAAAAGTAATAATCTGAATATACCGAAAAAACATTAAAAACAAATAAAAAAAACATTTCCCGACAGTTCACAGACAACCCAATGCACTGCAGGGATGCACAGAACACTGCTCACTCAGTCACGACCCAAAGGCTCTGCCTCCCTTTTTTGTTGATCCAAAAAAAAAAATTAAATTTTTTTCCCCGGATACGTTTTTTAATGATACGGAACCCATTATAAAAAAATGGGAATTTTTTTTTAATTCTGTAAATTTCAAAAATGAGTAAAAATAATAAAAGTACCTAGCATATTTTGGGTACCTCACAACCCCTTCATTGGCTAAATGATGATGTCATTAACATGCCCCCTTTCTTATCCAGTCATTTTAAAGGGAAGGTTTTTTTAGCAATTTTCATCGAAAGGTTCGTAAACCAAAGGGAGAAAAATAAATGAAAGTGAAGCCAAGAAAAAAGAAAAAAAAGGAAAATCTAAAATTTGCATGAATAAAGGCAAGGTGTGGGGGAAGCTCAGAAATTGCGAATAGGATTTTTTGTCAAGATGATGAAGGGTTCCTGGGGCAAACTACCTTTACTCCTCAGCACCCCCACACACCCACACACAAAAAACCCACAACCCCAAAAAACACACACACCACACACAACACACCACACACACACACACACACACACACAAAAAAAACACACGACAAAACACACACACACACCACACACACCACACACACACCACAACACACCCCACACACACACACACACACACAACACACACCAAAACACACAACAAACAAACACAACACACTCTCTCTCTCTCTCCTCTCTCTCTCTCTCTCTCTCTCTCTCTCTCTCTCCTCTCTCTCTCTCTCTTCTCTCTCTCCTCTGTCACACATCTGAAAAAGTATTTCATATGTCATTGACATAAAAAATTTTTTTTAAAAAATCACGCATTAGTCACAATGTATATAATTAATATATATATAATATTATATAATATATATATATATTATATTATATATATATATGTATTTATTATTATTATATATATATATATATAATAATATAATATATATTTTGTGTGTGTGTGTGTGTGTGTTGTGTGTGTGTGTGGTTGTGTGTCTGTGTCTGTGTCGGTCTGTGTCTGTGTCTTTTTGTCTGTGTGTCTTGGGGGTCTGTGTGTCTTGTGTATATATGTATATATGATATATTATAAATATATATATAATATATATATTAAATTAATAGTATATATATATTCTAAAATATATATTTTATATATATCTTTATATATATATTTATATTATTATTATATATTATATATTATATATAAATTTTATTATATATTATATTTTAAAATTTTATTATATAAAATAAAAAATTTATGTATTTTATATATATAAATATAAATATATTATTATATTTATTAATATATATTATATAAATTATTATTATTATTAAATATTATAATATAATATATAAATATTTAAAATTCTAATATATATATTATATTATATATGTATTATATATATTTATATATATATTTATGAAAAAATATATATATAAATATATATATATTATATTTTATATATCTTATATATATTATTATATTATTATATTAAAAATATATCAATTAAAAATTTTTAATATTTTATATATTATATATATATTATATATATTATATAAAATTTTATCATTTATTTAAAATTATATATATATATATTTTTATTTTTTAATCTAAAATTAATTATATAATATATATTAAAATTTATAAAAATTATATATTTTATAATATTTTATAAATATTATAATTAATTAATTAATATTATATATATATATTATATATCTAAAATTTAATTATATATATTAAATATATAAAAATTTTTATATTATAATTTTAATTAAAATATATTAAAATATATTATATTTTATATTAATTTTTATATATATTTATAAAAATTTTATATTTTAAAAATTTTATATATCTATTTTAAAATTTATAAAATATTTAAAATTTTATATTCTATAAAATATAAAATATATATATATATTTTAAAATTATTATATTATTATAATAAATTTAAAATATATAATCTATTAATATATTAATTATTTATATATATATTATATATTTTTATATTTATATAATTTATTATATATATATATATATTATATATATATAATATATATTTTTATAATATATATATACTATATATTTTATATAATATATATATTTATTTTAATATAATATATACTATATTTTATATATATATATATATATATAGATATATATATATATATATATTACCCTTAAAATATTTATTTATATATATAAATATATAATTAAATTATTAATAAAAATTATATATCAATTTTTAAAATTTTTAAAAATTTATATTTAATTTTAAAATTATTAAATATATATAAAATATATTAATAAATATATTTATATTTTATATTAATATTATATATATTATATTATAATATAAAATTTTCAAATTATATATAATATATTAATTTTTTTTAATTTTATTTTTAAATTTTTTAATTTAAAATATATAATTATATATTTAATATATAAATATTATTTAATATTTAATATAATAATATTTTATAAAATTTTAAAATATATTTTTAAAAAAAAATTATATCTAATAATATATAAATATATATATATAATATTTAAAATTATATATATATTTTATATATTTATATTTTTATCTATATATATTTTATTATTTTTAAAAATATATTAAATTATATATTAAAATATTTTAAATACCAACACACACCCACACACCACACACCCCCACCCACCCCCAAACACCACACAAAACACACACACACACACACCACACACACACAAAACACACACACATGTATAGTATATGCATATGTAATGTATATATTTATGTAAAATTTTTGTATTATAAAATGTAATGTAGATATATATAAAATATTTTTTTTAATATTTTATATATAATAGAATTATATAAATATATATATTAAAATTTTAATATAAATATTTTTAATAATTTTATATTTTATAAAATATTTTTATAATATATTATATTTTAATATATTAAAAAATTTTATATATAATTATAAATTATTATTATATATTAAAGGGGGGGGTTTAAAAAAAAAAAAAAAAAATTAAATATATAATAAAATTATAAATATATATAATAATATAATAATATATATATAATTTTTTTTTTTTTTTTTTTTTTTTTTTTTTTTTTTTTTTTTTCTTTTTCTTTTTTTCTTCTTTTTTTTTTCTTTTTCTTCTTTTTCTTCCTTTTTTTTTTTTTTTTTTCTTCTTTTTATATTTTTTTTTTTTTTATTTTTTAAATTAAAATAATATTATTTTTTAAATATTTATATAAATTTATATATAAATTTTTTAAAAATATTAAAAAATATTAATATTATATATATTTTTAATATATTATTAATATATAATTTATTTTAAGTATTTTAATTTATATAATATATTATAAAAATTTATATTTAAATTTAAATATATAAAAAATTTATAATATATAAATTTAAATTATAAAAATATTATAAATATATATATATATTATATATTATATAATATAAAATTATATATATAAAAAAAATATAATATATAAAAATTTTAATATAATAATATTTTAATTTTAAAAATTATAATATATTTTAAATAAATTAATTATATAATATTATAATTAATAAAAAATTAATTATATTTTTTATAAATATATTTTAGATATATTTTAAAATTTAATTAATATTATATATTATATAATATATTAATATATATAATATATATAATATTTTAATAATATATTATATATTATATTATATCCACCCACACACACCCCACCACACCACACCACACCACACACCACACAAAAACCCACACACACACACACACAACACAAACACCACCCCCACACACACACAAACACACACACACA
>NC_051401.1:43800562-43808062 GCF_015228065.2 Penaeus monodon | reverse complement strand
TTTACACTATTAACCCTGCTTCTATTGTCACATCTAAATATTACCCCTTATTTTGCCTGTCTTTTGAAATATTAGAAATGAGTGCATAGTTATGATTCTTTGCTTAAGTAATTATTGCCCTGGGGACAGTAGTCAAATGTATTTGATCAAAATTGTAATGAGTGTAAGAATTAACATAATTTTATTTCTATTTCTTTCATGAAACTTTGTTATGAACTATATCTTATTCTACATATTATTCCATAGATATAAGTCCTTGAGCACTGGTACCACCAGGCCAAAGACTGGGCAATTATTCTTTTATGTTGAGATACCACATTCTTATGATTCATTCATCATCAGTATATTCATGTCAGTCCATATTCTCAGTGCCTCTTTTTCTTTTACTGTATATTGTTTTTAGTTTATTTGATTCATTGAAAGAGATAGAGAGAGAGAGAGTGAGAAACTGTGAGAGTGAGAGTAAGTGTGTGTGTGTGTGTGTGTGTGTGTGTGTGTGTGTGTGTGTGTGTGTGTGTGTGTGCGTGCGTGCGTGCGTGCGTGCGTGCGTGCGTGCGCACACACACACACTATTGAGAGGTTATTTGGCAGTAGCACCCTTGCCTGCTTGGATGCCCTTCCTAATCAACTGCAGTTTGGTGTGCTAACACTTTTGCCACGGCGGTGACTTCCCCTACGACACCTACATTTGATTTCTCAGAGGAATGTCGTTTTCTCACCGTGAGATTGGACTCGAGCCAACAATTAGAACGCAGGCATTTTTACAACTGCAATTGGGACCAAGAGCGTAGGAGTCCAGTGCTCTAACCATCGCAACAGTTTTTTCTTTTAACAGCCATTTATTCCACTGCTGAACATAGGCCTCTCTCATTTCACTATTGAGAGGTTATTTGGCAATCTCATCCTTGCCTGATTGGATGCCCTTCCTAATGAACTGTGGTTTGGGGTGCTAACACTTTAGCCACTGTGGCAACTTCCCCTATGACACCTGCATTTGATATCTCAAGGCGATATATTGTTTTTTCGCCATGAGATCGAGCTCAAGCTAGCAGTTAGAGCATAGGCATTTTATGATTGCTGCAATAGGGAATTGAACTTGAGGGTTGGAGTCTAATGCTCTAACCACAGGACCATCATGGCAGTCATATATATATATATATAATTATATATATATATATATATTATAAAATATATATAAAATATAATATATATATATATATATATATATATATATATAATATAGAGATAGATATACAAATACATATACATATACATATACATATACATATACATAAGGATAGAAACCCTATTAGCTCCCTATACCAGGGTTGGGGTTTGAAATGCGGCAGCAGGGCATGGATATCTGGTGAAAACCACCTTCAGTTCTACTGATTAGGGTTTTCCCACCAAATAATATGTCTGGCGTATTACAGTGTAACTGTTTTTAAAGGGGCAGAGATAGTTCCTCCTAATTAGTTGGAGACTGCGAGTTGAGAAAGGACCCGGGGGGTTTCCACTCAACTTTTATTTTCCCCTGACAAACCTCTCCCACCAAGATTAAACACAGAAACGATAATTCATACCACATCGCCCGTCGTGTGGGTTATCAAGGGGCGCGTTAGTTAGGGGGAAAACCAGGCGGGACAATGTAAACATGCATCTGGAAGACAAAGAAGATAAAGAAAAAACAGGTCCAATTAAGAAATACATTAAAATCGGAACGTGGAACGAAGAAAAAATAAAAGAGATGGGTAAATTACATACCGTCTGTAACGAAATGGATAGATACAACATTCAATACTAGGAATCAGTGAGACCAATTGGAAAAGTAATGGAAGTTTAAAAACTAAAGAAAACAAGACAGTTCTTTTTCGGGAAAAGAAAAAGGAAATTATAGTCACGGAGTTGCTATGATTCTCACGAAAAAAACTTCAAATGCACTAATTGGGTACGCCCAATAAATGATCGCATTTTAAAAGTCAGAATACAAGCAAAACCTCATAATATTAGTATCATACAATGCTAGCACCAACCAATATTGCAAGTGATGAAGAAAGGGAAATTTTTTTTTATAACTCTCTCCAAGATACTTTAGACACAATCCCTAACAGAGATGTAAAAATAATCATGGGAGACCTAAACGCCAAAGTAGGAAAAAATAATCTAAAAAGGGACACCTGTGGAAAATTCGGCCTTGGAGATATAAATGAAGGGGTAGGGATTTTATTGAATTCTGATTTACAAATAATTTAGTTATAGCCAATACATTGTTCCAACACCACCCAAGAAAACTGTACACGGGGTTTTTTTCACCAGACAAAAGAACACCCCAACCAAATTGACTACATTGTGCTGAACCAAAAATGAAGAGTTGCATAAAAAATTCCAAACAAGACCTGGTGCCGACTGAAACAGTGACCACCACACTAACTATCGACTTTAAAATAAGACTCAAAAAGATGGAGCGCCAACACCACCTCAAAAGCTCGCTACAAAACTGATAACAATTACCAGAATTGCAGTGTCAAACAATTTGAAATACTCAATCAATGTAAAGATGATAAAACCCCAAAATGAGTTGTGGGAAGAAGGAAAAGAACTCTTGCTGACCCACTGCTTAAGAAACTATCGCCAAAAAAAAAAAGACAAATTCCCCTGGAAATATCTGAAAACACTAAGTGAAATTGAAACAAGAAGATGCCTAAAAAAAAAGGTATCAAAAATCCAGTTGAAAAAGTAATTTACAAAAAAACCAAAATAAAAAAATTCAAAGATTTTTGCGACAAGATAAGGAAAAATATTTAAATGAACATTGCCAGAGAATGAAAACTGTTCTATCAATAAGAAAACAAAAGAATTTCTACCAAGGAGTACGAAACATCACACGAAAATTTAAACCTACAATGGACACTATCAAAACTGAAGATGGACTGTTTTATGTGAGGGAAAAAAGAAGTCAAAGTAGATGGAATCAATATTGTTCCAACTTATACAAAAAGAATAAAAATCTAACAACAACATTAATTAGACTCAATGACAGCAAGGATGAACCACCGCCACTGCTGGACGAAGTTATAAAAGCCATAAAAGAAGTAAAGAATAACAAGAGCCCCGGAATAGATGAAATAACAGCAGAACTAATTAAGAATGCTGGCGAAAGTGTTGAATACTTCTTCTACAAACTCTGTACAAAATATGGAATGAAAGAAAATGGCCAGAAGACTGGGTAAAATCAGTCTTTACTCCCATACCTAAAAAAGGTTTACGCACTCCAATGCAACAAGAACAGGACAAGTGCCTTAATAAGTCACAGCAGCAAAATTTTGTTGAAAAAATTATTGCTGAAAGAATGAAGTTGAAGTTAAGAGAGGAAATTGCAGACGAACAAGCAGGTTTTCGCCCCGAAAAAGGTACCAGAAACCAGATTCTAAATTTAAAATTGATCATAGAGAAAAACAGAGAACATCAAAAAGACCTATACCTGTGTTTTCATCGATTATGTGAAAAACTTTTGATACTGTTGATCACGATATCCTCTGGAATAAACATGTACGATATGAAGTTTTCCAAACACATCATCCAATTAATAAAAACCTTGTATGACCAACAACAAGCAGCTGTAAGAACCACTTATGGGTTAACCCGAATGGTTTTAAGTCAAACAAGGAGTACGACAGGGTTGCATTGTCTCCGCACCTCTTTAATATATATTCTGAAAAAAATTATGAGAGGTGCTCTAGAGAATTTTGAAGGAACTGTTTGGGTGTTGGAGGATAAAAAAATATCAAAAACTGAGGTTTCGCCGATGATATAGTTTTGATTGCCAGCAGTATCACTGAACTACAAAAAACTACTAGATAAAGTTAGAGAAGCAAGCGAAAAGGCTGGCTTATTTCTTAATGCCAAGAAAACTAGATCATGAGATTCAAAAATAACCGGCAAAAGAACAATGATGAACATGTTACATCAAGGAAGATTGTGGAAAATGTGAAAGAGTTCACTTATCTTGGAGCTGTTTTAACTAATACATATGATGATTCAAACCGGAGGATAAAAAGAAGAATTACCATTGCCAAAAGCGCCACAATTGCTCTCAATAACATCTGGAAAGACCGAAGCATTACCTTACGGACAAAGCTGAGGTTATTGGAACTCATTAGTTTTCCCAATTGCATCATATGGTTCTGAGTGTTGGGTGTTGAAGTAGATAGACAAGAAAAAGATCAATAGTTTTGAAATGTGGTGTTACAGACAGTACTGCGTATTAGCTGGACAGAGAAGAAGACGAATGATGAAGTGCTGAGAAAAATAAATTGTTTAAAGACCGACTGTTGGACATCTTGAACAAGAAAGGGAAAATTTAAAATTTATTGGTCATGTAATGAGAAGTAAAAGTATTGAGAAAAACTTGCTGACAGGGATGGTGATAGGAAACAGAGGAAGAGGCAAACCGAAGACAAGACTGAGCGACAATATCAAAGATATTTGCGGGGTGTCGATGGTATAAGTGGAAAGAAAAGCGTAAGATCGAGTTTAGTGGCGAAGGATGGTGGAGAGGTCCACGGCTGCTCAAGCATGAGCATACCGTTATTGATTGATACATATACATATACATATACATATACATGGGGACGCGGTAGCCGAATGGTTAGAGTATCGGACTCAAGACTGTCACGACGGCAATCTGAGTTCGAGGGTTCGAGTCACCGGCCGGCGCGTTGTTCCCTTGGGCAAGGAACTCCACCTCGATTGCCTACCTAAGCCACTGGGTGGCCAAGCCAGCCCAAGTCAGTGCTGGTCCCAAGCCCGAATAGAATAGAGAGAATGATTACCTAAAATGGTAAAACCGGCACTCTCCGTGGAAAGGAACTGGGGACCCTACCACGTACTCACTCCAAGAGCATCACAACATGAAAACTACAATTAAGTATCATGATGTGACCACGGCGGCTAGACATGAACCTACTGTTAAAAAGAGATACATATACATATACATACACATACATATACATACATACATACATACATACATACATACATACATACATACATACATACATACATACATACATACATACATAGATATAGATATAGATATAGATATAGATATATATATAGATATATATATATATATATATATATATATATATATAGATATAGATATAGATATAGATAGATAGATAGATAGATAGATACATTTTTATTACAGAAATGACTTAAAATTTAGATTTTGCAATTTAAAAAATTAAAATTTTTGCATCAGCTATCCATTTTCTTTCAGGATTGTTTTGGCGACAGAAGTGTCCAAAGGTGGTCAGTGAAACTTCCTACACACTACCGCAATCCAGGCAATGCCTTCTGGAGAGCTGATCGGGATCTTCATCTAGAGAGCCCAAGAGACTCGTGAAGGCCTCCGATGCACTCCCGACACCCAGAAATAATTACATGTAGTTTTTCTTTTCTTTCTTTCTGTCTTTCTTTCTTTTCTTTCTTTTTTTCTTTTCAATCTAGTTGGTAAATATAATGTATCCTAGAGATCAGAAGACTCTAGAAGATCTTAATTAACATAGATACATTGGAAGCATCTGAGAGAAAAAAAGAGAGGGTTTATACAAGCATATAGGATGTTCAGTTTTATTAAGTATGCCAGAAGCAAATACTAATTAAAGAAATTAGAAGGACTTAGTATTTATTGTTGTAATTAAGAACTTAGTCTTGTGTTTTTAAAATTGTTCATCTTATATGTATATGCAGTCATAGATTCTTTTTCACTCCAGCAGGAATCAAGAGACAAGCAAGACTCATTCAAGCTCTAGCAAACAATGCAAGAAATCACTACGGGTCAAGGTCAAGAAATAGATCGTTAGCAGAGGAAAAAATGTGGGAAAATTTCGGTTGGAAAAGAAACACAGAAGTAGAAAGTCTAAAAAAACAAATCACATGGTAATAAAAATAAAAATTTGAAAATGTGTCTGTAGAACCAAGAGACAGGTTGAGGTCAAGAAGCAGGTCAGCAGAATCAAAGAAAAGAACCAGTAGGTAAAAGAGCAGGTCTGCAGAATCAAGAAGCAGGCCCAAAGAGGTCAAAGAGCAGGTCAGCTGAACTAAGAAGCAGATCAAGGGGGTCAAGGAGCAGGTCAGCAGAGCAAAAAGCAGATCAAAAAGGGCTAGAAGCAGAACACCAGAACAAAGACATATATTGAGAAGGTCAGGGAGCTGGCAGCAGAAAAAAAAAAAATCAAGATAAAGAAGTAGATCAATAAAAAAAAGGGAAAGATCAAGAAGGTCAAGGAGTAGGTCAGCAGATGAAAGAAAAGGTCAAAAAAGTGGTCAGAAAGGGAAAAAACCAGTTGTCAGAATAAAATGAAACAAGAAAATGTGAAGACTCATGAATAAACAGTTTAGGTCAGCAAGTAAGAGAAGGGAAGCAAATTGCAGCCGTCGGAGTATAAAAGAGCAGGAGTACAGAGAGAAAGTTACATTTAAAGACAAAAATGTAGAAGGCAATGGTTACAAGACTTCACAATCTTATTATTATGATGATGATGACTATGATCAACATCACTACTCTTAAAAAATTTTTAAAAATTATTAAAATAATTACTATTTTTGTTATTGATTGATGATTTAAAAACTAAAATTTGTCTTTTTACTAATGTTATGGTGCACAAAAATAAAGAAATATATTTCATTTATAAATAATTTCTTTAAATACCCTTTTTGGACTCAAAATGGTGACTAGCTATTAACCATTGGGTCCAGATGCCTCACTTTCCCACATGTAGCCCAAAGTCCAAGCTATGGGTTTTCTTGAGGGTTTGTAGGACCAGCCTCCTTTTATAATGTTTTTTTTCTTCTGCTTTGCTGCTGCTGCATTCCACTGCAGTACATAGGCCTTTCCCAATCTCCAAACTTATCGTTTCATGCCACCTCGTTTTTGGTTTGGCTCCTGGCCTCCTTGTTTTTGTTTTATCTCAATCTTCACTTTCTTTGTCCATCTGTCGTTGTGGATCTGACATGTGTGTCCTGCCCATTTCCATTTCTTTTGAATGCTATTAACCTTGTCTTTTCCCTGATCTATGTTACCCTCCCCCATTTCTCAACATCAATCTTTCCATTCCCTTTGGGCACTTACCAATTTCCTTTTTTTTATCTGGCTGCAGTCCCTATTTCTGCACCACACACACACACCCCACACACACACACACACACACACACACACACACACACACACACACACACACACACACCCCACACACACACAACAACACACACACACACCACACACAAAACACCACACACAACACACCACACACCCACACAACCACACACACACCCATACACACACACACACACACACACACACAACATATAGGGTATAGATATAGATATAGATATGATATAGATATAATATAGAAAATAAAATATAATATAGATATATATAATATATATATATATATATATATATAGATATATATATATATAATATATAATTTATTT
>NC_051401.1:43788162-43795662 GCF_015228065.2 Penaeus monodon | reverse complement strand
TATATATATATATGAAAATATAGTCCAGCTATTTTTTTCTTTATTCATATTTACCCCTATTTGTACAAAGATTTGTAAATTTGTATCTGCTGCAAGTATATGCATCGCTGCCCCCGTTTCCTTTCTCGTCTAAACTGACCCTAGTAATACTAAAATAGAAAAATAAACTTTCTAAGTGCCAACCGTCGTCTCTTATTCCATTAGAGCAAAAGCAGTTGCAGTTCATCCACGGTGTAGTACACATTAGCGTAGTCGTAAATCATGCCGTGTAATTATTCATATCCTAACAAATGGGCATCACCACGGAGGGCGCGATAATCCTTCCCAGCGCCACGGGATGCAAAAGTCTCTCCAGCCATCAGCCCGAGAGCACCAGACGCCGCCCGGAGTCGTCGGCGCAGCGAGCGAGGTCCAGCGCGGGCGAGGGAGCGAGCGAGCGCCCTCTCGAGGCGGGGACGCGCCGCGGAGAACAATGCCAGCTGGTCGATTGCAGATGGTCGCTCCCGAATCGGTGTCACTAATAAAGGAACAAAGACACTGTCCGATTTATGGTAATGGCACGGCGTTTCCCATTATCTTGTTCGTCCCCCTTCGATTAGCAGATAATGATGGCGAGATCCCTTTTCGTGTCGAGGGGAAGGTGTCCCCGTGTCAGGCATTAGGATGAGCTGTGTATTCGCCGATCCGTACCATTGCTCATTACCTGATTCACGTCCTCGGCTCCTTCCTCTTCGCTTATTTTCAGTACGACAAAAAGGTTTTAGAGAGTTCGTCAAGCGAGAGACGACGCTTTTGATATATAGTCTATATTAGTTTGGAGTGTTAACCCAAGAGCTGTCCAGAACACTGTAATAATTTTTTTTTATTCAGAATTTGGTTACCTGTAAAGCAGTATCAGACGTCTAACTTGGAATCGTTTCAAGATCTCCATAACCTTTGATGAATCTGAGTTTAGCTTGTTATAAATATAATGCTTACCCCTTTTCCTTTTTTTACAAGCGCCCCTTGTCAAATTTTTTTTTCAGGATTATTTCCCCTTTGGTTAAATTTTACGTTGGTTATTGAAACATGGCGAATTATGTAGCTGAATTTATAGGTGTTTGTGCATTATGAATAGCGACATGAATATGTAGAAACTACAACCTCAGTAAAAAAAAATAATAATCACAGCTATTAAAAATTATCCAATCAGCGACCGCCATTACGCCTCTCAGCGTCTGCCGTTCCTGAAGTTTTCCGCGAAGGTTGAGAATCATTGTGTTGCACCAATGAAATATTTTTTGCACAACCATTACTGACATTTTTCGTAATGACTTCCTTCGTTGAGAATCGGAGTCTTTCTCTCTCTCTCTCTCTCTCTCTCTCTCTCTCTCTCTCTCTCTCTCTCTCTCTCTCTCTCTCTCTCTCTCTCTCTCTCTCTCTTAAGACCCCCCCCCTCTCTCTCTCTCCTCTCTCTCCTCTCTCTCTCTCTCTCTCTCTCTCTCTCTCTCTCTCTCAGTTAAGACAGTCTTCATTCTTAAGACCGAAAATATAATCAACATAGGCTTTCGGTCATCCGTCAAGGAGTTCGCAGTCCCTAGAACAAATGACGTCAAAATTGGATTTCAACGGAACAAACTGATGTCATCAATACAAACAGAATAAGCTGATATACGAGACGGACTGAAAATGTAATAGATACGTACAATAAGGAGTGATGAAAACAGTAAATAGACAGAATAGGTAAGACAGATACACTAATTAGACAGAATAGATTAGACAGACTTATTAGACAGAATGGATTCCCGACAAAAGAGAAGTAAGGATGTGAAGGATGGCAAGATTTCAATTGCATATAATTGCAAGCTGTTGAAATTTGTTGATTGTGTTGATGTATGCAATCGCGTGACTTATCAAGACTGAAGTGCTGAGTACTGAAGTCGCTTGATTCCTTTGATATGAAATGTTTTTTGCAATTAATGTATATGTTCAGTCTAATTCTCTTTATGTGTGTCTGTCTATACGTCTGTCTTTCTTTGTCTCCCCCTCTTTATCTTTCTGCTTCTTTGTCTGTTTGTTTTTCTATCCGTGTGTGTGTGTGTGTGTGTGTGTGTGTGTGTGTGTGTGTGTGTGTGTGTGTGTGTGTGTGTGTGTGTGTGTGTGTGTGTGTGTGTGTGTGTGTGTGTGTGTGTGTGTGTGTGTGTGTGTGTGTGTGTGTGTGGTGTCTCTCTCTCTCTCTCTCTCTCTCTCTCTCTCTCTCTCTCTCTCTCTCTCTCTCTCTCTCTCTCTCTCTCTCTCTCTCTCTCTCTCTCTCTCTCTCTCTCCCTCTCTCTCTCCCTCTCTCTCTCTCTCTCACTTTCACACACTCACACATGGACTCTGTCTCTGGCGCAACCCGAATACATACATCGTGAGATCGGAGAGGATAATAACAGCCACATATAACGTAGATATTCATTCATAAATCTTTATTATCTTTTCACAACAAAGAGAGAAAGGGAAGAAAATATAGTTATATATATGTATATTTATATACAAACATAACCAGCATACCATAATGGTGTTTACCAATACAATATACTATAATGTTTGAGCAAATCATAAGGAAAACACCAGAACAACACTCCATCTTGGCGTAATAACACAGAACACAGGATATAACAAAAGAGTAACTAAAATAAACACCTCGTCTAGGGTAATCAGGAACCGGAGATGGTGAGACAGTAAGAGAGGAAACTACAGAGTACATTTCCCTTTTTCTTCCTCTTCATTGGTTACATTTCTATCATTAAAAGGGGGTTGGGGAGGCATTTACCGATTAATATATAAGTTCTATTACCTCGATAGCAAGCATTTGGAATATGTGACTATTTTGCTTTTTGCTCATCCTTTCCTTACGTTACATCCTCTTTCGGAAATACTCTAGTAGGTTATTGAAAGATAAGATTGTGGTTTTTGCCCTCAGATTTACAAAGCTTAATATCACAGTCAAATACGTGGGTGGGGCCAAAAAAAAAATCGCTGGTTATCGGCGTTACGCTCACAGGGTGGACGGGAGAGCTAATGGAATAAATAAATAGATAAATAAACAGATAAATAGATGGTTAAAGAGGATGCTTACTGAAATCGGTAATTAAATTAAGGTATATTGCATTGAAAGAAATCGGCTTGAAGTAAGGACTGAAGTAAGGCTTTTTTCTAGCTGATTATTTTCCTTTTCGATACAGTTTATAGGTGATTTCTCGTGTGTGTGTGTGTGTGTGTGTGTGTGTGTGTGTGTGTGTGTGTGTGTGTGTGTGTGTGTGTGTGTGTGTGTGTGTGTGTGTGTGTGTGTGTGTGTGTGTGTGTGTGTGTGTGTGTGTGTGTGTGTGTGTGTGTGTGTGTGTGTGCATGTATATGTGTATGTGCATGTGTTTGTGTTTGTGTGCGTGTGTTATGCACTATCACTGATCCTGAAAATCCATCAAAACATATACCCTATGTCTGCATCTCCATCTCAGAGCGTCCATCACTTCGCGACGCTCCCAGACCCGCCTCCCATTCGCAAAATCCATCTAAATGAATCGTCGTGATCATCCCTTGTTTGACTTTCATCGCCCCGGCTCGCAGCAAGGCAAGAGGACCTCATCCATCTCGGAGGGGGGCAACACGTTCGTTATCCTGACGAATGGGCCGGGAGGAACGTCGCCGCCGGGAGGAGTAATCAACCGGCGACAAAACCCGAAGCCTATTCGCGTCCTCTCGCTCTATTCTGCCGCGCGGTGGCCTCCGACTCCCATGGCGAATTTTGGGAATAATAACAAAATTCATCTTCTAACGACGCGAATGTCCTTGTAAGGGATACAGCTATTCGGATGAGGAGCTTACCGGTCCTTCAATTTCCCCTTATCTATTATTCGACGAAGAGATAAGAGAGAGATGGAGAGAAGGAATGGCTATAACAAAATAAGCAACGTAAGCATTGGGAGGAAAGACCATCTTGCACGCACTTCCGCCCGCCCCCCCTATGCCCCCCTCCCCCCTCCCAGCACGTGCGCGACCAAGGCACTGGAGTGGAAGAAAGCATAGAAGAAGAACACCGCCTCCCTGTGTTCGCGTCCGCTGTAAACCGAGCCACGCAGAGTCGTCCTTTCCTTCGGTGACTTTTCCTGTCTTCCAGATATTGTTTTCCTGCGAATCGACTAACCTAAGTGTTATTGTTTTTTGTTTTTTCTTCTTGTTCCTAAGCTGCACGGGACAAACAAGGAGTTGGACAGAGCGGAGAATCGTAGTATGGACGGTAACAAGCTACGTCTGGACAAGTCGGGGTTTGCAACAATGACTACTAAATCATTACATGCGAACGATCGCAAGCAAAGGGATGAACAGTGACAAGTTGAGGTGACGCATGATCAAGCTGCGGTTAGCCAATGGCAAATTTAGGAATAACAACAGAAATGAAGCTTTTTTTGCGAAGGAAAATGTATTGATTAAATTCGATCAAAATGATGACAACCTTTGTACAGAATGATCTACCGTGGTCGACACACCCATATATCCTCGACATTTGTTTTTCTCTTTACATTTTGAGACATCTCTTTATCTATCTCACTAATTGTAAGATTACGCGCTTCTGTATGTCGATGGTTGTGTTAGGCAGCGGCCATCGGTGTATGTAGAAATCTTAAGTGCTAAGTGCCTTCAGGACACATGAACATCGACGCGTTGTATTAGCCAGCATTCTAAATGCCGTTATTGCCAGACTTCGTGGTCACTCGAGTGTCATTCGCGTCATATTCAATCCATTACAGTCGCCGGGTTACAAAGTTAACGAGATCTCGTAGATGCTTCCTTATACTTAAGATGATAAGCTCGTTGACACTGCAGGACAGAGCTTGAGCAGCCAGCCGCGCGGTCACGATACGATACGCGTCGACTGGTTCCAACTCCGGAAAATCTTGAGCCAAACGAGTGGCTTCCCTAGACTTTCGCTGGACTTTGGGTGTGGGTTTGGGTGTGGGCTTTGATGGATTATCTCTCGCAATGTCTTAAGGGAACACACCGATGGAGGCAGGGAACGTAAACATCGGGTTGATAACATCAAATTACATTGATGATTAATTACAATTTTCTGAACAGGATTGGGACCAAGAATCTTGGAAAACGCTCAAATTGAAAAGAAAGAGAACTCCTGTTTAGCCTCGTTCTCGTTCGTGAAGCAGCCTGGGATTCGGGATATCAGATCACAGTTGACAGAAGACACACACAGACGTATCACCTTACTGCGGATACCACAATGGTCGGCAGGTGTAGCGCTGTCGCCTCGTATTACAAACACCTAAAGGTTCTACTAACAAATATTTTTAGTTCTACACAAGCTCATCGCGCGACGCGTCACTGACGATCACAGATCAGGGTTATGTACACGAGGTCAGCTTGGGTCATGCGAAAGTTACCCTTGATGAGACTCTGCCTGAGGTCAGCATAAGTTGCCCTCCCTTTTTGCTCGGGGAGACACTTTGCAACATGGAGGAACGGCGAGGAGGTGTATTCTGATGTCATTTGTTTACGTGTAAGCTTCCGGATGATGTTCTTCTCGTTCGTCGGCAACACACGTTAGAGCATCTAAAGGAGTCTCCCTCGCTGCACAACCGCTGCCACACCCAAGTGAGGCCATCTGGAAGGTGCTCTCTCATCGACAGGCTTCTCAGGGTCCAGCGCCTCTTTAGCTGAGGTCGTCGACGTTGAGCGCCGTCTCCTCCGTCGTGTTCCTCTGCCTGAAGAAGTTGGGCAGGTCCCGCCAGCGACTCGTCAGGTACTTGATTATCCAGAAGGTGACCGACACCGTCTTCGTGAGCAGCGTCGCCGAAAGCCAGAGGGCGCCGTAGAGGAAGCTGGTGGCGTCGCTAAGCAGAGTGGAGATCATGTTCCAGAGGCCGAGGGTGATGAGCTCGAGCACCTTGGAGAAGAGGCCCTGGGCGAACGAGACGACCGTGTTGTAGGCCTGCGTCCAGAGCCAGTCATTCCTCACCAGGATGGTCTTGACTGTCGTGAGCAGGATTGTGATTAGCACCTTCAGGATCGTCAGAAAGATCAGGACCAGCGTGCAGAAGAGAGCCTTGAACTTCATTCTGGACTGCTTTAATGAAACGACAGCGACTGCTGTTGAAATTCAGTTCAGCGACGTCTGACCTTTAGATATTTCTAAACAATGGGTCAAGTAAAAAAAGTGCACGATACTGTATCTTACACTTGAGCTAGTATCTTAACCCTTTTTATACTATCACATAATCATTACGGAATGAAATCGTCATTTCCATCTTCGCACGTTGATATTTAGAAATGCGACCTCTTCTGTTGACGTCTGTCGCGGTTCAACACTTGGGAGATCGCACGCAGCCACGTGCACTCATGACCAGAGAGACAACCACAGCTTCCAGCTGTTACCACTTGCAAGGCCTAAGCTTCCCGCAGGCCTCTCTCGTCCCAGGCACTCCCGGGGCCTCTCTGGTCGTCATGTATGCCCGGGACGACCTTGACCTGGTCGTCGTTGTCTGTCTGTCTGTCTGTCTGCGAAGAGAGAGAGGAAAATGGTTACAGGAACAATGGGGAAATTTACAAGACTTTATGCCACAGGCTTTCAAGGAATAAATATTGCGTCTAATGCTGCCTTTACTGAGTATGAACAGATACGTTAAGATTATGGAAATAGTTTTACAACGAAACGAGACCATGTAAGGAACATGTACGAAACTTTCCATATTAGTAAACATTTAACCCACTCGGCGCTCAGATTCTGACAACTGAGCTTCTCTTTCTCCCACATAACGTACGCTCTCACCTACACATGAGCACACACAGACACACACACACACACACACACACACACACACACACACACACACCACACACTCACACAACATACACACACACACACACACACACACACACACACACACACACACACACACACACACACACACACACACACACACACACACATTTATACACACAGACGGCAACGCATTCATAAAAACATGAGTATTTATACTATGTGCCGTTATACCGGACCGCTAAATATAAGCATTTCCGTGGCAATTATGTAAATCGCTAACTTCATTTACACCTACATGGCTGTTTTTGACATCTATATTATACGCACTAATGACCATCATAATTTCAATCTGTACTTAGTGACTTAGAGTTCAAACCAATACACCAAAATAACCTAAGAAACATATCCAGGACGACGACCATTAACATCTATCCGTCCACCTCCCTCCCTCTCAATTCCCTCCCACCGCCTCCCTGCCTTTCAAGTCGCTCCTTTTCTAGCCCTTCCTTCTGCCTCCCTCCCTTTTAAGTCCCTCCCTCCACCCCTCTCTCTTTTCAGACCCTCCCTCTTTTCAGTCCCTCCCTCTGTTTCCTTCCCTTTTAAGTCTTTCCACAGCCTTCTTTTTTTTCCCAAGTCTCTCCCTCCACCTCCCTCCCTTTCAAGTCTCTCCTTTTCCAGTCCCTCCATCTATCTCCCCCCTCCGTCTC
>NC_051401.1:43780662-43783162 GCF_015228065.2 Penaeus monodon | reverse complement strand
ATAACAATAATTATAATAATGATAATGATGATGATGGTGATGATGATAATAATAATAATAATAATGATAATAATAATAATAATGATAATAATAATAATAATGATAATAATAATAATAATGATAATAATAATAAATAATAATAATAATAACTAATAATAACTAATAATAACTAATAATAATAATATTAATAATAATAATAATAATAATAATAATAATAATAATAATAATAATAATAATAATAATAATAATAATAATAAAACAATAACAATAATAATAAAAATAACAATGATGATAATAATGATAATAATAATAGTCATGGCAATGACTATTATTATCATAACTAACAATTACAACAATGCTTATGATATTGATGATGTTAGTAATAACGATTATTTTTGTCATAAATGGTGGTTATGATAATTACAGAAAGAATAATAAATTAATAGTAATAATATTAATATGAAAATACAACTACTGCTAATAGTAATACTACTACTATTAATAATAATAACGTTTACAATAATAAAGGTATTCTTGATAATATTAATAACAATAGTATTATCGATAGTGATTATAATAATGTTAATAACAACAATAGTAATATGATTAGAAGTAGTATCATTATCATGAAAATTCCCATTATTACCATAAATATTATTAGTAAGAATATAACAATGCAATTATTATTATTGCTATCATCATTACACTCATCTTTATCACTGATACCATTGTCAGTAATACCATGATAATGCTTGCAGCACCAATAATCATCTTGATTAAAATTATCATAATATAATTAAAAAGTTTCAAAGACGTAAAAAGTTAATTATAAGTTAATTATAAGTTAGTACTCAATGGTTTCTCAGCGGGACAAAGGCAACGGAATTACTACCTTTTAGATAATTCCACGCAATAAGGAATTAACAGACTAATTCAGGCAATTAATACTGTTAAATAATTACAGTTGTATCTTCGTCTTGAATGTAGCGCTCCGATATATAATTCAGTTTATTTTCTTAAACTGACTTTGAATTACTCATCTAATTTCGGTGAGGCATGTTTAAAAGTCGTTGGTCTGTTCTTACTGTTCTGACTTTTTACTTATGTTTCATCTACATCATTCACAACAGGAAAGACGAGTCAGTAACTTCATGGTTATTCAATGTGCATGCATAAACCCCATTTCATACCCGGTTAAAGTAATTTCTTTAGCCAATAAGTCTAAATAACCAAAGAGTACACGGTGAGCCAGTACCCCTCTGCTATTGTTAATATTAGTATTGTAAGTTCTCTCTGGTAAGTCATTCCATTAATGGCGGATCGATACCTGCATGATAATTCCTTGAGAACGGACTCGCTTTTCAGTTCATCCGACCTTGTCTTAAAGGGGAGACTACTGTAAATAATGCATGACCGCTGTGGAAATATCTATTCAGTTTATTCTCACTTCTCCATTGCAGGGACGTAAACTTTGTGGCATAAACATATATGTATAAAAAGGGTACACGTTTAATAAGAAAATAACCTTAATTCGGTTTCATTATATAATCCTCCAAACAAATCACAGACTTAAAAAATAAGGACACTACTTCTGCAAGCTACATTCTAATGCGAACATTTTCCAAAATACACATTTGATAATTTAGCAAAAAAGTCATTAGCTCTTTAAAAAAAAAAAGAGAGAAACATGATTTTGCTCTTGTAACTATAAAAACTAATGATAAAATAAAAAGGGACCATCATTTTCATCAAAAAGAAAAAGATTTTTAAAATGAACTTGTGGCAGTTTTGGCGCAAGGCTTGCAGTGTGGAATGGGTATTAGCTTTGAAATAAGATTTAATTTCCTTTTCTTAATATTCTGTGCCGTATCTTCGCGGAATTTCGGAAATAATGTTATTAGTGGTTAATGAAAGGGAGAGAGAGAGACACCAGAGATGGAGAGAGAGAGAGAGAGAGAGAGAGAGAGAGGAGAGAGAGAGAGAGAGAGAGAGAAGAGAGAAAGAGAGAGAGAGGAGAGAGGAGAGAGAGAGAGAGAGAGAGAGAGAGAGAGAGAGAATGAGAGGAGAGAGAGAGAGAGAGAGGAGAGAGAGAGAGAGAGAGAGAGGAGAGGGAGAGGGAGAGAGAGAGAAAGATAGAGAGAGAGACAGGGAAAAAAATATGGAATTAAAGAAAACAGTGTTAATAATAGTTAATGTAAGCGGGAACGCGAGGACGAGAGACAGAGGGAAGAACGAAAGAGAGAAAAGCGAGAAAAGGAAGGAAACGGACAGAAAAAAAATTGGTATTCCCTTATATTTCATTTTTCAATTTCACTTTTATTTATTAACATACACTGTCGTTGTAAATGTCTCCATGTTTCTTGTATGTATTTGTATTAATATCAAAATTCCTTGCCTTTACTTCTGCTTTTAAATTAGCAAGTTTCGTAAGTAAGTAAACAAGTGTACGTAAGAATCGGATAAAACTATAATTGGTAAAACAACAACGAATTTGTTTTTA
>NC_051401.1:43768162-43775662 GCF_015228065.2 Penaeus monodon | reverse complement strand
GTGGCCATGATGATTTATATTGATAACGAAAATCAATAGTAAAGTAATTATAATAATCCTGTAATCATCATCATTATTACCACAGTAATAACAGTGATGATAATAATGATAGTGATGATCATTCCTCTCTTAATCTTTTATGAATTTCACGTGGAGACGGATAAGCAATTGACACATTTGATAACGATAATGATGCAACGAGAAAGCGACAGATGGAGAGAAAAAAACACTTGTAGTAGAGGATAAGAGTGTATCCCGTCAAGATGATTATCTTACTACGATGTGCGTGAGAATCGGATGATGAGGAGAGCGCAAGATATGAAGAGAGAGAAAAAATAAGAGAAATAGAGGGAGATGGAGAGGGAAGGAAAAGGGGGGGGGAGAGACAAGGAGAGAGGGAAATAAAGAATTGGGGTGATAAGTGAAAAGAAGAGAGAGAGAGAGAGTGAGGGGGGGGGAGAAGTACACATACCAACACCAATATCAGTAATGGTAATATTAATTTAATTATATTAATAATCATCAAATGAGTAGCATAACAACAGTGCAGATTAAACTCTTATTAAAAAACAGTTTGAAATGAACTCTCATTATTATATTCTCTCTCTCTCTCTCTCTCTCTCTCTCTCTCTCTCCTCTCTCTCTCTCTTCCTCCTCTCTCTCTTTTTGCAAAGGACACGTGCATAGCTCTATCGTGTGATATAAGCCAATAACAGGTCACAGGCTTGTAATTGGTGACGCAGGGGAACAAGGGTGAGTGTCTAAAAAGATCTAGTAATGGTAAGATATAATGGATGAAGCTTAAATAGTACAGATCCCATTTATTATTAACTAGATAGGGCGCGTGCCGAATTTAGAGCGTCGACTGAGACTGTCCCGGCAATCTGAGTTCAGTTCGAGTCACTCGTCCCTCGCTTTTTCCTTGCAACTTCACCTCGATTCCTGCCTAGCACTGGTGCCACCCTCAGTCATGCTGTCCCATCCGTATTATAGAGAGAAGATACTAAAAGGTCCCACCGTCATCTCCTAATGTATTCGGTGATATAAGCAATAACATCCAGGCATTGATAATTGGTGACAGGGGATACACAGAAGTATCTCTGAACGGACTCCAGTAAATGGTAACGTATTAAATGGAGAGAAGCTTGAATAGTTAGATCATTATAAGTTAACTCAGGTATTAACTAATACCTACTTTTTACAATCACTGCTTTTATGCAGTATAGACTTTTCGTTTTTCAATACGTTTCAATCTTATGGTATGGATGTTAATTCATTACTAAAGACAATTATATATCACAGCGTCTATACAAAAAATATATTATGATTATTGACGTGTTATGGCTCTTATCTAATGATACTGTAATTAATAAAAAACTATTTACATATTAATACCAGTATTGTACCTACTATCGTGCTTACGGAAACGAAGAGATAAAATGAATGAATAACTTGCTGAATTAATAATGATAATAATTATAACATAAAAAATACATATGACAATAATATAATAAACAATGACAATAAAAAAAAAAACTATAATGGTAATAATAACAGTAATAATGACAATAATGGTACTGATAATGATAATATTACTAATGATAGTAATATCCAAAATGATGATAATGATGATGACGATGATGATAATGATGATAGTGATAATAATAACAATAATAATAATAATAATAATAATAATAATAATAATAATAATAATAATAATAATAATAATAATAATAATAATAATAATAATAATAATAATAATGATGATGATGATGATAATAATAATAATAGTAATGATAATTATTACCATTATTATTATTATAGTAATATTGATGATGATAATGATAATAATAATTATAATAATAATAATTATTATGATAATAATAATAACAGTAATGATGACAATAATTGTAATGGTAATAATATGATAATGATGATGATGATGTAATAATAATAATAATAATGACAATAAAGAAAATAACAATATCAATAATAACAATGATAATGCCAATAATCATGACAATAATAATGCCACTAATATTAAAGATAACAATAGAAATAATAAGTATAATAATGATGATAATAATGACGGTAATAATAGCAATAATAACAGTAATAATGATAATAATATATCATCATTATCATACTACTGCATCGGCTACTACTAATACTATTATCATCAATGTTATTATTGTCATCATTATTCTTATTATTATTGCTATCACCATAATCATTATTATTATCATTATTACCGTTATCATTATTATTATTCTCATAATCATTATTATCATTACTATTAATATTATCATTATTTTATTATAATAATTATTATTATCATCAGCATTATCATCATCATCATCACTATTATCATCCCCACTATCACATTATCATTATCATGATAGTGTTAATAATAATGATAAATGCCAAATCCTTTTTGTGTTTATCGAAGTCAAATTTGAGTTTAGCCATCACTCTTCCCTTTTAAGATTTGAAAAAAAAAAAAATGCTAAACATGAATATATTTCCCTGACTTGCATTGTTCATTTCTTGCTACGTGCATTTGCAATAGTTGTGAGAAAAAGGCATTTGGTGCGACAGACTGTGTGATTATACCACCAGGTGAAAATTAACTATTATCAACTATTATTACACGTGTTACAGTATGATAATGTATATAATCCGGTACAGATATGTTATTTTAGGGAGTAGCTTTTTGCATGTACTTTTTATGTGATATCATTACTATTTTCATTATTTTCATTATCATCATTGCCACTTTTATCAACAAGTTATCATTATATACGTCAAAATAAATATAATTCCTTATGTTTGTCTGTGGATAAGTGATGCTGCTGGTGATATCAATAATGAATATGTTGAGATTTTTTTTTTAAATTAGAAGACTTTATATTAAAATAATGTCTTAAAGCTACCCATAAAGACGCACTGAGTATTGAGCATAAGAATATAATGTGCACAAAGGTCATAGAGCAAGGCAAAGTTATCCACCGTTTTACACTAAATTAGCTTTGATTGGGAATAACGTTTACGGACTGAGCTTTAAGATGTCATTAGAAAAGGTAATTAAGGTCTACTAGAAACAATTCGTTCTTAAAGGTGTTCCTACAACAGAACAGGTCTTTGGAGTCTTATTACAAATAAAGACAGGTCTTTAATGCACTATAGCAAAACAGGTATTAGAATTGCTACTGCAAAGAAAACGGGTATTTGTAGTTAGAAACAAAATAGAAATTACAAACAAAACAAGAATTAGAAATTACAAACAAATTAAGTCTTTAGAAAGCTACTACAAACAAACATGTCTCTATTACAAACGAGGCAGTCTCCAGGTGAGTCTGAGCTGAGCCTTATGCCAACGTCACCGGAAGGAAACGTTTATCATACCCTTCCACGAAATGTTTGATATGTAATTAGCTTGTAGTAAATACACCGCTGGCAATTTTACAGAGCTTTCCTAAAAAAAAAAAAAAAAATCATACAAATCTTCTATTACCATTACTACCACGTTCTTCCTCCTCCTCCTAACACCACTATCATGGCAAAGTTGATTCATTCATGCAAACTGGGCTGTGCTGAACCCTTATCACAATGTATCATTCAGTTATCACCAGCGAAATTTCTCAATGAAGTCCTCAAGTTACTAGAAGAGAAAATCATCTCCAGAGCAAAAAGGCTGATGCAACTATGTTCCTGATTTATCCAACACCTTCTGGTACAAATCGTGGGAGAAATGTCTCTCTCTGTCCGTTCCTCTCTGTCTGTCTGTCTGCCTCCTCTCTCTCTCTCTCTCTCTCTCTCTCTCTCTCTCTCTCTCTCTCTCTCTCTCTCTCTCTCTCTCTCTCTCTCTCTCTCTCTCTCTCTTCTCCCTCTCTCTCTCTCTCTTCTTGTGTATGTGTGTGTTTAATAGACACTCAAACAGACAGATAGATGAATAAACAGACAAAAAGATAGGTATATGAAAGACAAGAGATGCGTTAGTGACAAAGATACACGCAAAGATGGATATAGATATGGATGAAAGCATTAGCTAATACCACTCCTATCTCTACCCTTCCACTCTTAACCGGTACTAATCTCTCCGTCCCAAACGCATCTTATTTTTTCTTTTCTTTTCTTTTTCCTTGATAGATTTTATTGCTCGAATGTCCGCGAGCGATATGGCATCGCCGCCTTCCCCTCGAAAGAAGAGAATTGGCAACGCCCTCACTCGGCCTCAAGTGGCTAATTCTTAACACCCAAAGATGTGTCCTGTTATGCCTTGCGTATATTAAGTACGTCCCCTGATTCGTATCTGCCAGCTCTTGGATTTGTCTCTGGATTTTCCTGTTCAAGCTGATGCGTCGGTGATGAAATTTGGGTTTTATGGAGGCAAAAAAAGAAAAAAAGGATTAGGTTTACCAGAGCGTGTATACATACATAGATGTGTGTGTGTGTGTGTGTGTGTGTGTGTGTGTGTGTGTGTGTGTGTGTGTGTGTGTGTGTGTGTGTGTGTGTGTACACAAAACATACATATATATATATAATAAATAAACATATATTTATATATATATATATATATATATATATATATATATATATATAATATATATTAAGAGAGAGAGAGAGAAATAGAGAAATAGAAAGAAGAGAGAGAGAGAGAGAGAGAGAGAGAGAGAGAGAGAGAGAGAGAGAGAGAGAGAGAGAATGCAAATATATATATAAATATTTTTCCCATGTGATATTATAATGACGGAAACACCTATAGCCAGGAGATTAACTCTGAAGCTATGGTAATTGTTTTTACAATTATGGCATTACTCATGAATTGTATGCAGAGCTACTTAAGGAGATCGGGTGTCTCCCAGCCCAAGGACAGCGACAATAACATTGCTTCCTGTTAACAAGACTTGCCAACTGCTCTGACATCTTTAATACACATCTTCTATAACCGAACGCAAATACCTAGCATAAACGCAAACACACACGCATACACGGTTACATATATCCATCCATACATACATACATACGAGCGCGTAACACAATGCAGTTGCTATCCGACCAACCTGCAATCGGTTATCGTCAAGTCCAGTCTGCATTCATTTCCCATCTCCCATCTAATTACCCTTCTATTCCTCTTTCTTCTTCCTCCTTCTCCTCTTTTACCATCGCCTTCTCCTACTCTCCTCCTCCTCCCCCTCCATCTCCTCCACCACGTGCTCAGTCACCCACGACCATCGCGGCTCGTAATAGAGTAGGTGGCAACTCTGAGGCGAGCGGACGGTGTAGCTAGTCTCCGCTTCGCTGTGGTTGAGAACTGTGCTGCGGGGGCGACGAAGCAGGTGCCTTACGCTTTGGTCCTCCAGTCCGTCTTATGGAGACGACCTGGTATTGCTCCCACGCCCACACTAGCTGTTGATCCGAATCGAAGAGTAAGAAGGACTAAACAGAGGAAAGCTCTGGGTCGAAGGAGAGGCAGCTGCGACGGACGGAGTGTAGTGGAATCAACAAGTGTGTGTGTGCGCGTGTGTTCATGCCGTAACCTTGTGGGCGTACAGAAACTTGTAGCGTCGCGTCTGTTGTGCGGGATTCCCAGCTACTCGGAAGAGTTAATGGACATCCATTCATAGAGCGGGTAAGTGTGCTGAAAGAATCAAAATAAATATATCTATGTTTAATGGATGTTTCTTCTCAGTCACATGTCAATAACACGTGAGTATCTGACTCTACATATCACAAGACACGCTGATACTCCTGCTTGGAAAGAGGAATAATATAAAGTGATTTAATGATCACTATCTTCTTGTCATCCTAAGGGTAAGGAATTACCTTAGCTTTGTGATGACTAATGTTACTTTTGTTTGTCACGGTGACTAGGTCCCGAAGCCATCCGCGAGACAAGTGTAGGAACGATTCATGGAAAGTATCTCGGGCGGGCGCTGGCTCCGTGTATGGCGTGATATGTAGCTTTCCTTGATGTGAAAATTGGTGTTATAAAGAAATTTTGTTAGAACGAAGAGCAACGTCATATTAATTTGTTTACTTTTATTAGACTACTCACTAGAGGACAATTAACCACCGGATAAAAAAAAAAAAAAAAACATATTGCTCCATTAATTTATCCCCGTTAATAGGCTTATCACTATTTTTTATAATACCAAGCTCAGTTTAATAACGGTTAATTCCCAACATATATTACAACCGTTTGAAAACGTACTACGGAAGTAAACTTTTTTTGCACATTACTGAAAAATCAGTGCTCAATATTTAACTTCGGAATGACACTGGATATAAACAGTAGAGAGGGGAACAAACTTCTGTTGTTCATAAGTCCATGTGCCGCAAATGTCAAATATACTGTGCATCAGTTTGGTAAAATATCCACAGTGTGCTGCGACATATAAAAAACATCCCATTATGCGTCGCTACGTAGCATGTTTAGTAGTGAAGCCTGACGTATTCCTTCAGTAGTGAAGCTTGACACGATGCTTCAACTGTGAAATGCAGCGAAGCTTAAATTCATAGTTACTCATAAATCGGAGTGGAGGTAGTGTGAAGGGACGGGAAACGGCATTACGCCTCCACGCTAACCACGAGTAAATCTCCCCGACTGACACTGAAGCTTAAATGGCACGTCATGTGACACCTGATGAAGCCCGCTGACTTGATAGTGAAGCCCAGGCAATGACTTTGCAGGACACCCATTCTCCCTCTGGACAATGGAAACCACCAAAGTATTAAAATTTTCCTACTGCAGGCCGGTCCAACCTCCCCTTTCCCAGCAGGTGCCCCGCTGTCAGCCGCTGCCTTTGGTTCTGTTGATGTTTATCTCCGAGGTAACACCTTCACTCTTAACAAGCTGCATTCTGCGATAAGGTATCACGTGAGGAATATTCAGTTAATTTCCTGTAGCATAAAAGAAGAAGAAAAAAAAATGACGGAGGGAAAATCTGCAAATAATATCCTGTTCTGTGTTTGTGGAAATTACCAGAACGAAGATCAAAGTGTTTAAACCGAATCACTTTTATCGCTTTTATCATAGAGCCATCGGAAATTAGTGGAAGAAGCGAATAATTTCGGAGATTAGTGAATGAGTGACAATACCTTTAGTTATTGTCGTTTCCTGTCAGACAAATTGCATAATGGGAAGCGTAATCTGAAGTTGGCACAATACTCAGATTGTAACATAAATCACAGTGACAATACAGTTATCAAGAGATTTATTATTATTTTACATAGTTGTATGTATGTGTATATATATATATATATATATATATATATATATATATATATATATATATATATATATATATATATATTGTGTGTGTGTGTGTGTGTGTGTGTGTGTGTGTGTGTGTGTGTGTGTGTGTGTGTGTGTGTGTGTGTGTGTGTGTGTGTGTGTGTTGTGTGTGTGTGTGTGTGTGTGTGTGTGTGTGTGTGTGTGTGTGCATGTATGTGTATATTATGTATATGTGTATATTATGTGTATGTGTGTGTGGGTGT
>NC_051401.1:43740662-43760662 GCF_015228065.2 Penaeus monodon | reverse complement strand
CCCAACTTCTCCCACTTCTCATTCCTCCTTCACCATTTCTCTTCTGAAATCCTTTCTCTTCATTCCTCACTTTCGTAGCTCCCTGATCCTCGCTTACCTTTCCTCCTGGAATTCGTTCCCTCAATTCAGCGTATGTTCCACTCCTTCCTGCATCGCTCCTTCGCTTTCCTCACTACAAAGGAGGTGCGGCCAAGGTCATCGTAGGATCTGCGGGAAGTCTTCGTGGTGTGGCGACTCCTTTCTGAGGTCACGCCCAGGTTTATGGCGCGGAGGTCACATCCTGTACTGTGTGTCAGCCGAAGCCGATATTATGCTGCAAGGTCTGTGTAATTAAGTATTTATATATAGACCTGGTTATCCTGCGTTATCACGAGAGGCTCACGTTGTAGCTGACATCTTGTGGTGATTTTTGCAAATTTTGCTGAAACTGGAGTTTGTCGAAAGCTTTTTCATACCAGAGAGAAGTGCAACTCTTTTTAGGTTATATAGACATATATGAAATTTTGAAATCTTTAGTTTCAGAGATAAGGTTATCAGATGAATAGACAGATACAAGATACATTTGCGTATATACTGAGTTTACGGAAATCTTACATTTGCATATTTATGCTCGCCCACAATCCCTGCACAGAAACATGAATAAAGTCGTTCTTTAGTCAAATAAATATTGACGTTTCACTATTAACTTTCAACACCTGGCAAGTGCTGCGATGCGTGTGGAGTAGTTGTCATGAAATCGTTCTTGAAAGCTCTTGAGCGTTTTAAGGATCTCTCTCTCTCTCTCTCTCTCTCTCTCTCTCTCTCTCTCTCTCTCTCTCTCTCTCTCTCTCTCTCTCTCTCTCTCTCTCTCTCTCTCCCTCCCTCCCTCCCTCCCTCTCTTCCCTCTCTCTTTATAACTGTTTTTCCTTCGCGTTCTCGTTCATCTCTTTATTACTTGCTGGCAGTCTTTGTCGATTTGTGTACGGCATTGATATTTACAAGCTTGGTGTGTGCTGTAAGGCGTTAACGAAGTAAAACATAATAACGAGTGATTAAAGGCATAAGAGAAAAGAGGTGGAATATATGACAGAAGAGGGAGGTTGAATATGACAGAAAAGGAAGGGTGAATAGAACAGAAAAGAAGGGAAGAATATGACAGAAAAGGAAGGGTGAATAGAACAGAAAAGAAGGGAAGAATATGACAGAAAAGAAAGGAAGAATATGACAGAAAAGAGAGTGAGAATATGACATAGAAGGGAGGGTGCATATTGCAAAAGAGGGAGAACATGACAGAAAAGGGAGGAAGACAGAGAAGCGAGGGAAACCATTTGAGAAAAAAGAAGGGATAACATAACAAAAGTGGAAGAAATGGCAACAGAAAAAGGAAGGAGAATATGACTGAAAAAGGAGAGGATGCCATGGCAGAAAGGAAAGGAGAGAGAAGAAAAGTATCGGTACGATTAATTCCTAGCAATTAAAATCCACTGACCTATACGCGACCACCCTTCCAAACAAATATAAACATGCCAAAGAAGGTATAAACAAATGTAAATAAAGACAGGCAGCCCTGACGAGAGTGCATAAACAACACACATACGCTTAGACATCCGTGCTCAGATGCTACCATGCTAAACAACAAAAACAAAGCACCCGTTCTGAACCACACTGACCGGAAATGGCATTCTGATGTCTTTGTTGTTGGCAAAGGTTACAAGGTTAAATGTCAGTGCGGTGTGACGTGGTGACGGTTATAACGTGACGGGGGATGAAGTGGTTTGGATAACGTGTGACGCCGATGGTGTTAGCGATGTAGCAGTGTAGAGGATAGTGGCCTTCATTTCCGACACATGAAAGACTTGGGTCATGACGATATATGCATGTGCTGACTTTTTTCTCGCGATATAGATATGCCACGGTATGCTATGGGGAATTGTGACGCAGAGGAAATAAGGTTCCTGAAGTGCGTGAGGAATTTTAGGCGATGTGGAGCCATGGGGCTGAGGGACAAGACGCTGTCGTGATGCGTCATGACCAATTGGGTTTCATGAAGACGTGGTGCTAGGAGAGAGGGAGAGGCCAGCAAGGTTTCGGTAATTATGTAGATGTGCAGATGGATGGTGCCCTCTCTCTCTCTCTCTCTCTCTCTCTCTCTCTCTCTCTCTCTCTCTCTCTCTCTCTCTCTCTCTCTCTCTCTCTCTTCCTTTCTTTCTTTCTTTCTTTCACGCGCTCATACACCATTAGTGGTAAAACGTATATTGCATATAATGCAATACGTAGATGTTCTAATTTGGCTGCAGTTCGAGTGGTTTACGAAGTTAACTGCTACAATCACTCATGGCGCGTGTAAAATATTGTGGTGTGAGGACTGGGCTGCAGTTCAGGGCCGGGCGCTTACTTCCTGCTACTTGAAGTAATGTATGAACTTTGTAACGTGCTTGAACAGAAATCGCTTTTAAAACGTAAAAAAAACGTTTTAAAACAGAAAAAGTGACATAACTCCCAAACCAAATGTACCTTTTGCATGACTTGTCTTCCAAATATACTTTCATGATGAAATAATTTACTGAGAACCGAGTTGCATTCGCCGTACACTGTAAAACATGAAACAACATTCAATGTATTTTTTTAGTCATCCCGCAAAATGTCTCTCCGAACCAAACGTATGCGCTTTTCGTCGCCGTTCCAGTGATGAGACAATTTAATCAAGAGAAGATTGATATTCATTTCACGCCGGTCGTCCTATCCGTCTTGGGATCACATCCTGTACACACACAAACGTGACGTAACACGGCTGGTGCGGCTCGGAGAAACACTTTCACTCCTTTCCCTTCTACATGCGCAGACCCCTTCTCCCGCATGATTACCTGCTTGTGTTTTGGTTGATTCTGTGCGTTGCTCTTTCTTGTCCTCCCTGTCTCAGTCTGTCTGATTCCATTCATCCCTCATATTTTTCATCATCTTTTCCTCCCTCCCTCTCTCTCTCTCTCTCTCTCTCTCTCTCTCTCTCTCTCTCTCTCTCTCTCTCTCTCTCTCTCTCTCTCTCTCTCTCTCTCTCTCTCTCTCACCAGACTCTAAATCTCACACTTTCACTCTCCGAAACTCTCCCCTCTGTTCCTTCTGTTTCTCTCTATATATCATGTTTCTCGTAGCACTCGCATTATTCCCTTCCGCTCATAGTGACAGACAAGGCGGTTCTTAGAAGACCCAGTCCTACCCCCCCTCCTTCCCCTTCTCCTTACCAGCCCTGACCAGTTCTTAGAACCCAACGTTTGCTCTGTTCGGTAGAGACAGAGGCATAGAAAGTGCTTGCGCGAAAGATAAAGAATACAGGAGATGGTATGACAGGTTGGAATGAAACGATAAGGGGAAGGAGGGGAGTCCGATACATGCTTGCGCTTTCGATAACGACACGGGGATGGAGAACAAGGCAACTAGGAAAGGCGGTGTGAAGAAATGATATTCGTAAAAAAGGTTGCGGAGTGACCAGGGGTAAGGCAGGTTGGGATTCAGGAGTGGTCTGACTAGGAGGGAAAAGGGGAGGGGGGAGGGACGGGAGTAGCTCTGGGTGGGGTGGAACTGCCGTGTGCGTTGGATTAGTGGCGTATGCGAGCTCCCGAAGGCCAGTCCTAGCCAGATGCATTTTCGATAAGACTCGTGGATATCGCCGATTAAATTGTCAGTAATCCTTTTTGAAGACGCAATGTAAGTCGATTGGAATTTACTTATCGATGAAAATCAACAAATAAGAAGAACAATTTCTACTTCTCACCTATCACCAGATTTCCATCCATGCGCTAAAGATAACACACAAAATTTTTGCTCGGGATAATAAACAACTTTCTTATTCGGCCTTGAGTTTCTCGAACTGTTTATTTAAAGGAATTCTAAGAAACCTATAACCCACATACTTCTAACATGCTGAGTACTTTTTTTTCTCCGTCAAATCATGTAATACCAATTTAATCAGGGCCATAATGATTGTAGATAGTCATGAACTTACGCAGCGGAGAAACGACAAAGGCACCGTTTGTTGACACCGAGATAAGTGTGTTTACATTTCTTGGGCGCGAGAGCCGCCAGCGAGAGAGAAATTCCGGAGTTCTTTAGGTGAGTCGTTGTTAGAAGGTTATAGAACGAATGCTGAACGGGACTCGTAATGACACTTGTTGCGCACGGTCACGCCCATGAATGAACACCCAGATGCACACGCCCGCGCGCGCGCACATGCACGCCTGCATGTACGCACGCGCGCACGCACTGCACATGTAAGTGTGCTTTAGCTTAGGGAGCCGCAATTTATACATCAAAAGTCAAAACAGCAAAATGTCAGACATGTACACACAATCAAGTCACAGAAATATGTCATACAGTCCCCCACTGACATCGGGGAGTTATCGGGACGCGATGCGGAGTTGCTTCCTTGGCGCTGCGGGAGAGGATAGCCAGGGGTCGATGCAAGTGATCACGTAATTGGTCGAAACGGCCAGCCTGAGTATCCAGCCGACCAATCACATCGCTCCTTTCATATTCTCTCTCTCCACTATTCCGTCCTCCGCAAATTTTCGGAAATTATCGGGTTCGCAGTGGGAAATATGAAACAGATTGAAGTTTTATGTTTAGTTAAAACCACGGAGCGTGACGCCGCGGGGCTTTTACGGATGTGACGCGCAAGTTAGGGTCGCCAGGATCGGGGGTGTGACGGAGTGTTCTGTGGTGGAATAAGTCATCAGCCTGTCGTAACGCACGAGAGATTAACTAATTACAGTGTAAGTTTACTTCCATTATTTCTATCTTACTCATTTCTCTGAACGTTCTACTGTTTTCTTTTAACATTTATTTTTCTGATTTCATTTAACATTTATTTTTCTGTTTTCTTTTATTTCTCCCCTTTTTTGCGCTTCCCTCTCTCTCTCTCTCTCTCTCTCTCTCTCTTCTCGCTCCTCTCTCTCTCTCTCGCTCCTCTCTTCTCTCTCTCTCTCGCCTCTCTCTCTCTCTCTCGCTCCTCTTCTCTCTCTCTCTCTGCTCTCTCTCCTCTCTCTCTCTCTCTCTCTCTCTCTCTCTCTCTTCTTCTCTCTTTTCTCCTCTCTCCCTCCTCTCTTCTCTCTCTCCTCCTCTCTCTCTCTCTCTCTCTCTCTTCTCTCTCTTCTCTCTCTCTTCTCTCCTTCTCTCTCTCTCTCTCTCCCCTCTCTCTCTATCTCATACTTCTATTCTCTATCTCTCTTCCTATCTCTCTCTCCCTCCTCGTTTATGCGTGCGTCGTCATGCTTTCGTTCTCCACTCACTACATGATCACTTGTCGTGTACGTCGTACACTGCTTGTGTTACCACACAGCACACGCACCGCACGCACCACACACACACACACACACACACACACAACACACACACACACACACACACATCACACACACACACACACACACACACACACACACACACACACACACACGTTTATGAGGCGTGACGTCGTGCGAAGACTAGTATTAACGTTCTCACAGACTCACTGACACATGAAGGTCACCTGTATGTTCGTACGTACATGTTGTGTACACTTGCGCTTGTGTTATCCTATGTTGTTATGACTGGACGCCGAGGCTGACAGAGGAGAGACTTCTGCGTCGAGAAGGGAAGGAACGGCGACCTGATGACGTAAGAGTGACGTAATGATTAGGGATCGTGACGTCACAGATAAGAAAGTCGATAAAACATCAAATATGACCCGTATTGTTGTTGTTGTTGTTTTTTTTTAATTTTCGTTGTTAATGTTTATTCTGTTATTATTTCACATCTAGTCTTTCTCTCTCTGTCTCTGAGAGTGAGTGAGGGAGGGGCGAAGGGAAGAAGGGAGGGAGGGAGAGAGGAAGGGAATGAGAGAGAGAGAGAGAGAGAGAGAGAGAGAGAGAGAGAGAGAGAGAGAGAGAGAGAGAGAGAGAGAGAGAGAGAGAGAGAGAGAGAGGGAGGGAGGAAGGAAGGAAATGAGAGGGAGGGAGGGAGGGATGGAGGAAGATAGTGAGGAAAGGAAGGAAGGGGAGTGAGTGAGGGAGAAAGGGAGTTAGGGAGGAAGAGAATGAGAGAGAGAGGGGGGAGGAGGGGGGAGGGAGTAGAGAGAGGGGGAGAGGGAGGGAGAGGGAAGAGAGAGAGAGAGGAGAGAGGGGGAGAGAGAGAGGATATATATATATAGATAGATAGAGAGAGAGATATAGATATAGATAGAGAGAGGGAGAGTGAGAGTGAGTGTGTGCCTCAGCCTATGTACTTCACGGTAACCAAAACTAACTCAGTGTGACGATAAGCTTCTTTATCACAATGATAAGCCACAAAAAGAATGTCGTGCCGTGTATGTATAAATGGCAACGAATATTCTTGTTTAATTTCTCGTGAAGTCGGAAGCACGCATCGCATTATGGATAAAAACACTGGAGCATCAGACTCTTACTAAAACCAAAAACAGTCGCAGGTGCATTAAAGTCCCCTATTTGATATTTCCAAAAGTTTATTTCATTTTGAAATATCTGACGCCCTAGCGAGATTATTATTTATTTAATGTAGAACGTAGGTATCATGTTATAGTTTATATACCAGGCTGCTGATTAATGCTTACCACGAAGAAAAGAATATCAGGATTGACGAAGATAACGAACCTATGAAACAATACAACATCCGAAGAATCATGGTTGATTTAACCTTGCTCTCCGAATCGAGCTAAAATGACTTTGTATTCGTATTCTCTCCCCTTCCGTAAAAACTTGTCCAGTGTTCCCCGTCATATGTAAACGGAGGGCACGGGAGCTGGGTTTTCCCGGGTACTTCCTTCTCTGCAGGTGGCGCTATGTCCTTCCCTGGAGGTTATAAAAGTAGTATCTTCTCCCGCGTTACAGCTTCTAAACAACGTTTATTCTGCTGTGTTCTGATTTTGCATAAAGCTGCATTAAAACTGGAATCGAAGGTTCGAAGCGAAGGCGGATTAACATGTCGTTAGAATGAGCGTGCGATGACGCGCAGAAGTGGCACGCTCGGCCACCCTTTCCCTCTATGGGCAAATGTTTTGTCTGGTTCCGGACCTTCATCTCATAGACTTGTTTTTCGCCTTCTTTAGAGATCCGGGTACATGGCTACTTGCGAAAATCCGGCACAAACTGTCTGCACGTCTGATATATTCATCGTCCTTTTCTTCTATCGCCTGTTCTCCAATATTTCCATTTTCTTGCGCGTTCGTGTCTGTGCAGCAGACATTAACTCTGATTTGTGGTTTCAGGCATTGGTGTAATGCCATATACAGAGCAGAGGAAATTGCAACGTAATTCACACACTTATAAGAGCAATTTTCAAGTTATTGCGGCAATGCCCTTTGGCGGAGTATAACGGATAAAATACATGTAGTGATTTACTTTGGTCGTTTTTTTTCTGTTATTTTTAAGCAGTTTTTGCTTGTTATATATTTTCCGTACATGAATTATGAAAATATGTAACAAAGTATGTATGCCTCCCCCCCCCCTTTCTCTCTGTCTCACACACACACACACACACACACACACACACACACACACGCACGCACGCACGCACGCACGCACGCACGCACGCACGCACGCACGCGCGCGCACACACACACACACACACACACACACACACACACACACACACACACACACACACACACACACACACACACACACACACACACACATATATATATATATATATAGAGAGAGAGAGAGAGAGAGAGAGAGAGAGAGAGACAGGCTGAGCATGCCCAGTGGGAAAACCATGCTCGTAGTTCATTGTCTCAATGAATGTTTTTGTTCCTTGTTAAGTTGGTAACAGTTAAAACGATGGTTTATGAAGTGGTCCCTTTTTATTATCGCTTCGTGATTTTAATTCCTCTGGAAATGTAGTGATGGATTATTACGTAAGTAGTTATCCCTTGTCATGGTGTGTACGTGCGTGCGTATGGATGTGTGTATGTGCGCGCGTTCGTGCGTACATATGTTTGGAGACAGTTCATGACCAGCGGTTAGAAGGAATACCAGGTCATGTTGTCCGGAGATAGAGTGGGAAACCCAAGTGAGAGTTTGTCGAGGTCGCGTCAAGCATCTGGCGAAGTATAAGTTTATGGGATTGTGCGCCGAGATTGCCATTGCTGATTTTTAAAAAAATGTATTGCAATAGATTTAACGTTTGAAATTATTTTGGAATATTCTCTCTCCAGAAATATCATGTTTTTTAAGTGATACTGAAAAAAAAATCATATATAGTCTTTTGCTAAACCTTTAGCATGATTGTTTCATGGAACCTATTTAAGTATGCGAGCTCATTTTCATTACTAACCCACATCTATTCTCTCTGCAGAAAGCTCCCACTGCCATGACACATCGGCCCCGCCTGACATCAAAGAGGAACTGAAGCAGAAGCAAATATGAAGCCTCTATGGATCCTTCTCCCTTGCCTCCTGGTGGTTTCTTCCATGGTGGCGGAAGTCCATGGCTTCAGCCCGTGTGGCAAGTGTGTGCGAGGACAGAATCTGCTCATCTGCCCGGGCGTCATGAGCCAAGAGCGCTTCGAGGTCACTATTGCGGACTACAACGGGACGAGCGAGAGCGTGTTCCACTTGAAGTGCCTGCACAGAGCCAAATCGGTGAACCTTTCTCTGATCGATGATTGCAGTTTCCCGAATGTGAAATACGTGATCTTCGAGCGGTGCCCGAAGCCCAACGTGACGTTCGCCGAGGTGTTCCGGAGCAGCGGAATCGAACCCGAGAATGTTCTTACCTTCACCTTTATGTCTGTGTTCACTGGCCAGCCCGGCGAGGATCTGGAGGAGTGGCACTTCCAAGGGCTGAGCAACCTGACCAGTCTGAAGCTTCGAGGCAACAACTTTCAGTCTCTGCCGCCGGATATCCTGAAATACACGCCCAAACTTACTTATTTTCAGCTCTCATTCAACAATATTTCCACTGTCTCAGAAACACTTTTCCAGAATACGACCCAACTCAAAACTCTCCACCTTTTCGAAAACGGATTCACTCACTTGCCAGAAAGACTGTTCAAAAATCTGAATAAGCTCACCAACATCAGTCTGTGGAAGAACAATATTGAACAAATTAGCCCCAAACTTTTCCAAAATCTACCGTCCTTATGGTCCCTGGAATTAAGCTTTAACAAAATATCGACTTTGGATCCTGATGTATTTGCAAGTATTCCAAATGTAGTCAAGATCCTTTTGGATAATAACAGGATCGAAAACCTACCTGAACACATGTTTAGGAATTGCACCAAGTTAGAATATGCTCATATGAGTAATAACAGAATAACGTCCGTGCATTCAGAACTGTTTAGAGAAAGGAAGAAACTCTACAGCATAGAGCTCAACAACAACATGATATCCAGTATCCCAGAAGATCTGTTTAAAGGATTAAACAACTTGGGAAAGTTAAAGATGAAAAGAAATGCACTGAAGACCCTCCCATCACGCCTCCTGTCAGACTTATCTAAGTTAGAGGTTCTGGATTTACAGTCAAATATCATCGAAGAACTTCCATCAGGATTCTTGGACAATCAGCGAATAATGGACATACTAATCTTGAAGAATAACAGCCTTGCAGAATTACCTGAGGGAATTTTCAAGAACTGTGAGGGACTCCAGCAAATTTACATGAGCCACAACAAATTTAGTACCCTGCAAAGCTCCTGGTTTCCAGCTCCAGTCACGGCTCTTAGGGAACTGGACTTGGAAAGCAATAATATCTCATTCTCCTCATTTGCAAACGGACAAGAAATTTCAGTTGAAGAGAACTTCCCCCTCTTGAGTCAAGTCAACTTAGAGAAAATTTATCTTGGAAATAACAGAATTACAGCTGTTCCCCAAGCATTTAGTAGTAACTTTGCGAACCTCACAATACTGAGCTTGACTCATAATGATATTGAGTTCGTGGATGCCAGTGGTCTTATCTTTAAATCTGATGAAGTAGTTCTTCACCTCGAAAACAACAAAATCAGAACCATTGATTTACAACACATACAAAATATCGCAGCTTATAAGGTAATTGATCTTTTCATGGCAGGCAACCCACTTGTATGTGACTGCAATCTATACTGGTTTTTGAGAATATTGCAAGGAAAACATTTAGATGGAGAAGTACCCCGACTTGTAGTGAAAAAGCCTGAAGTATTGACATGCTCATACATTGACGATGAAACCACAGTCAAACAGCTAATGAGAGTCAGCTCAGAAGTGCTTACTTGTAGACTACAGGAGTGCCCTGAGAGGTGCAAGTGCTATACAAGGCCACATGATAATATGTACATTGTCGATTGTGCATATCAGAAGCTCCATAAGATACCAAAAATCATCAGTCAGGAAGAACAAAATTTACGCAACTATTCCCTCACCTTAAACCTAAGGAACAACAGTATTTCTAACCTAGATCAAGTACAAGACCCAGAATACCGCTACTTAGTAAACTTAACAATTCCAAACAACAATCTCGTCTCCTTGAATGAATCAAATCTACCAGACAGCTTACGAGTCCTTGATATTCGCGGGAACAACTTTACATATTTAGAACCATCAGTGATAGACTACTTTAATAAGACTGATATAACTCTGAGTCTTGGAGAGAATCCATGGGTCTGTGACTGCAAACTTACCGATCTCCAGAGCTTTCTCAGAATTCAAGAACTGAAGGTGAGCCAGTTAAGACATTGCTTATTGCTACATACTGGAAAATATGAACAATTGTATTTCCATAGATACACACTAAAGAAATTTGACATACTTATTTCCATGAAGCTATAAAGTACTCAACTTTTATTCATAGGTTTTGGACTTCCACAACATTCGCTGTATGAATATCAACGAGACACTGGTAGACGTGACGGAAGGGGACATGTGCCCCATTGTCTTGCCCCCAGAGGTCATCATCGCCAGCACAGTGATCAGCATGTTCTTGATTCTCTCTGGGGTCTTAGGTAAGGGATGTTGCATAATTAATAATAAGGAAAATTCTATCAGTCTTCATGTCTTTCAGGTCCTCTTGATGTAATGCAGGCAAATGTCCCTGTTAAAATTAAAATATTCAGGATATTAAAACCTTTCACATAATCATTTCAGAGAAGTGGAATATGATCTATTAATTCATTAAATATTCTATTTCCCAGCTACTGTTAGCTTTTGGAAGTACAAGGAAGAAATCAAAGTTTGGCTCTTCACTCACCGGTTGTGCCTGTGGGCTGTGGCACACGAGGAGTATGATAACAACAAAAAGTATGATGCTTTCATCAGTTACTCCAATAAGGTAAGTTGTTCCCTCTTTATGGGAGGCAGAGGCAAGGCTGGTGCCATTATTCAAGCTGTGCAGGTTCAGTAATGTTTAAGAACACACTGGATATCTGCAGAGACATGATAAGTGAAGTGGTTTTAATGATAAAAATAGTGACTGCATGTGTGTATTCACACATTTACAATATATGCAATATAACAACGGCTACAGTTTGGACTTCATATTGGGCATGGTGGGACCAACATTGACAAATAATATGTATCCATCAGGTGTAAACTCATTCTGGTGTTTTCTCTGTATGAGAACCTGAGGATCCTGGCATAATAGTACTGATAATTGTGGAAGTTGTGGATAATAATGCAGCAAAAGACAGTGTGATATAAATGCATTCGCATTCATGCACAGTTGCATATTGTTGATGTTTAAGGTTATTTAAGTACAAAACTCTGTGTTCCTTTCTGTTTTTATTTTCAATTATGGGGACAAACCACACACAAGCTCCCTCAAGCACTGATGTAGAGGGGAGGGGGAATGTTTGCAGTATTTGTGCCTGGAGTGGGATGTTGGCCCAGGCTTGGGGTGAAGAAGCACTTGGTCTGATCTGTCTAGTAAAGCACACTTGTTATCATTAGACATTGCATTCAGTTATGAGGACTGATAGAGACCAGGATAAGAAAATAGTTCCAGGCAAGAGAAGCTGCCTTTATAGATAACTGGCAGTATGACTCAACCACAGGATTAAGACTGAAGGTAGTCTGTTGAAGTCACTGCATGCCTGGCAGTTTCAAGGGTAATAAGATAAGATGAATGTCTTGATCACTCACCCCTACAGTGTGGAGTGTCTAATGGAGCTGGTGAAGTGGCCATTGCTGCACTTATGCAGAGGCCATTAAGGCACCTGATGGTGGAGCTATCCATAGGGAGCTCTGCATATGTTGTGACACTGCCTGAGTAGTTGGCAGAGGTGCACCATCAAGTGGGACCAGACTTGATGTTTGCCTTTCAACTAAGCTACAACATCTCTGAGATTAGCCTGCATAGTTTTGCAGCTGATCATCTAGATTACATATTGCATCAGGTTCAGAGAGGTTGACCGCCTGGTGGTGCTTTAGTCTGGGTGGTACACATAGGTTCCTGGTAGATGTGACATCTGTTCACCAGCAAAAGTCAAGGATATGAAGGACTGACAGTTTGACGAATATGAGATTCATTATAAGAGCAAGGATTCTTGTGTGTGATGGAGAAGTATATCTTTCTTTGCAAGGATGTTCACCTGTATGAAGGAGGGGACAATGCAATGATGGCTTTTATGTTAATCTGGTTCATGTGTAAGCAGCTGCATAACTGTGGCCCTTGCAGAGATACCTCTAACATTAGTCTCTGGATATTTGCTTGTCAGCTGAATAATCATTTTGGTATTTTCCTTGTATCTAATCCCCAGGATTGTGACATAGTAGTGCCAATATTTTGAGAATAAAGACTAGACATTGTGAATAAAGTGTAAGATTAAGTATAGTCTTTACACAGGTGTGTTTTGTGTTAGCCTTCAGAGGGGCTAGGTACTCGAATTTTCTGTCACCATATTTGTGTTATTTGTTATCTTATATTAACTTGAAATATTAAAGAAAGATATGTGTATTGTCTTCTCCACCTGTGCCTTGCACTCTGTTTCCTCTCACTTATTCTTAGGCAAGAACATGAATGACTCCCTCACAGGTTCTAAGGGGGGGGGGGGGTATGCAGCATGCATTGAAATTACTTATGACTTATTCAAATTTGAATCTCTGATATATACTTTAATGATGTGAAAATGCAGAATAGTCTGTGTGTATGTGGCTGCTTAATACTACATAATATAAATGGAAAGCAGAGTGAGAGTTTAATGACTTGAGTTAGTGAGTATAAGACAATTTAAAGTAAGATTAACAATATATATATTCTTAAAATTTAAAAGATATATTAGGCAAATTCAAAGGAAATGATATTATACAAAATAAATAATCTTGCATATTTTTGGCTTTTCACAGGATGAAGAATTTGTGAACACTGTATTAGTGCCAGGACTGGAGTCTGGGGATCCAAAGTACAAAGTATGCTTACACTACCGTGACTGGTTGCCTGGAGCTTACATTCAGCAGCAGATTACTCAGAGTGTGGAAGCAAGTCGCAGGACCATCGTTGTGCTCTCATCAAATTTCATAGAAAATGTCTGGGGTCATCTTGAGTTCAAGACAGCTCACTGCCAAGCTTTGAAAGACAGGCACAACAGAGTTATTGTTATTGTACTTGGAGAGGTAGGTATCTATCTTTGATCTAAATGTATTATATCTATTGAATAGACTAGTATAGTATTTCCTTTAGTTAGAAATGCTAGTATGAAAGTAAATTTGAATTGATCTTAATTCCAGGTTCCTCCAGAAAATGAGCTGGATGAAGAGCTGAAACTGTACCTCTCGACCAGAACTTACCTCCAGTTCGGTGACCCCAAGTTCTGGGAGAAGTTGCGGTATGCAATGCCACACCCCTATGACCTCATTTATAAAAAGCAAAGGAAACGGAGAGACACAGACAAATTAGAATTGGTGAAGTCAGATTCAAAGGAGAGTAAGTGAAAATGAAAGTGAACCTAATGGAAAAGGACATTGGAGTTGTGTTCATAAGCAGAGTTTGGAAGTAACAAACTACTTTTAGATTTGAGAATTGGTCTCCATTTATAAATTTATTTACCCAAAAAGTAATGATTATTGTCACCATTACCTGTGATACTTTAGTTGTACAGATTGCAAAGAAATATGGCAAAAATGTGAGTAGCATTACTTACTTTTAACATTTTCTGAATTTGTCTATGCCTTTTTCAGAAATATTGAAACAGGCATTAATGAAAGTTTGGGAGATAACATACTGGTTTTCCTGTTTTTATAAATAAACTTATAAGTTAAGGGCAATTTTAGAGTCTAAAAATATTGATGGTACTTTCCTACTCTATATATATGTATGTATTACAAGAAATGTTTTTGTTACTCTGGTTTAATAGGAAGATAGTGCTATATGATACTCATTGAAAATAAGTCTGATATTGTTGAGTAATGTATCTTATTAAGTGATGAGAGATCCTGTAAATCTAATGGTAACCTGTCTTGGAATAATGAAAGTGTCCAATACAATAAACTGTTGGCTGAAACAAAACTTTGTGTTAGCCAGAGAAAGTTGCTAACCCCTGTGGATTCAGTGCTGCAACCAAATGCCAGTGAGTGAGACAAGTGTGAAAATGATTTTCTTTTGGGTATTGTATGAACAGTGGGAAGATGGACAGTTTTGATTATGGTGGTAGAAGGAAGAATGCAATTAATAAAATTAAATTTATTGAAAAGTGGCATCTCTCCATAATAACTTTATTAACTAGACTACTCTATATTCTCTGTGAATCCTCTGTTTACAAATAGTCTTGTAATGACCATATTCATTGCTGTAGCTGATTACGACTTAGCTTGACAGTAATGCACAATTTACATTTTCTCTAGTCATATGCCTGCAAAAGGTCTAGCATACTAACCTCCAATGATGTTTATCTCCTTTATTTTTTATTTAATTTTGTTTATTTTAGGAATACATTGAATATCAATTTGTGAACACAAACCGCTCAAGCTAAAACTCCTTCTGAATATTTTGTATTATCACAGATTTTTGTATTAGGCTGTAATGCTTTTATGGATAATAACTAATTTGTACAATTTTTCCAGATTTTCTATAAAAAAAAAGTGTAGTCAGGTCTAATTGTTTTACAGGAAGGTTATAAAAACTTCATATTTGTTATTAAATACATATTCTCACATTTTATGCTACAAAACTAACAAATATGTAGTTACCATGAAAAGGAATCATTAATGCACAATGCCACAATCAGTAAAATAGGTAACTGTATAAAACTGATATGCTCTAAGTTTGGTAGATAATAGTTAATTAGTCAAGAGAATTCAAAAGAGAGAGTCTGTAACAAGTACATGAGTGCACACACACACACACACACACACACACACACACACACACACACACACACACACACACACACACACACACACACACACACACACACACACACACACACACACACACACACACACACACACACACACACACACAAATATACAAACAAAATAGTGTATGCCAGCTTTCTCAATCATTCTAAGGGCACACAGCCTACATGCCACATGCATAAAACAATATGCCAAGAGTTTATTTAATGTACAAAATGTTTGTATTTCACTTTTTTAAGGTACAGGATTATCCAATATTGTACTTGCAGCTCTATTCTATAAAGACATTGCAAAAATGAAATAATTTTTGTGCAATAATACTTTCATTGTGTTACTCTGAAAAGTGAGTATTACTCTCAGCAGGTAACCAATGAATACTCAGTACATTCTATGAATTGTTTTACTTTGAGAATGATTTTCTTCTGTTTTGTATGTTTTCTTTGAGAGTTCCTAATTTTATGCTAACAAAAAGGGACCAAGAATAAGTTGGATTTCATAAAATTTACCTCTTTGTGTTTATGAAAGATTACCAAAAAAGTCCTTTGAGGGTCTTTGTAACAAGCTTAATATCTGAACATTTCATTGGGAAAAAAATTATGCATAACCTTGACCACAGTTCTACAATTCACCACCTCCCCCTGTGTGCTTTAAATAATTGGTGTTCTAATCACTTGCAGTGCTAGAGATGCTCAAACTTCCAAAGAGCAGTGCAGTATTTTGAGTGCAGAATATTGCCCTATTAGCAACTTGCTTATTACACAAGATGTTTAAGATAACACTGTAAATCTCTCAAGTGACTTCACCACACATAAAGTTCAAAATGACCTTCACACACAGGATAATAATTGATGTTAGAAGGACTATGTTTTCTTCACCCAAGTGACTTGTATCTTTCCGGATATTGAAAGCCTGATAGAGAATTCTTACAGAGCTAATGTTTTCATTCTGCTGTGTACATAATGTAAATAAGAATTATATTAAGGTGCTTTGTAAATTAATGTCAATAATTTTTTAGAAATACTGTATACCTTGGTATTATTTGTGTCTACTATTCCATATTTAGTTTATAGATTTAGATTTTTATGAAACTAAAAATCACAGCATTTTTTCAGATGAATGGTAAGTGAATTACATATCAAAATTTACAAATAGAAAGGGACTTTTTCATTTACTATTTTTGTAAGAATGAAAGTCTGCAATTTAGATATCAAAGAGTATATTTAATATTGAGATTAAAAAGTGAGAGATATTTTTAGCATGTCAGATGCATTTCCCAAATATATTGGAGCAGAATGGGGCATTTTGATGTAGATTTTATTGTAATCATGACATCAATAGTACGTAGGACACTCAGCCCCGTGATCTCGGTAAAGAATAAAGGTACACATATGCTTATACAGGGAAATATATGCATATATATAGCCAGGTGATAATTTGGTACCAGTTTTAATATAAATCTATTTACACATTTGTCTGAATTATTGATGTTGTCAGTTGCATCCCAGAATCAGCCACTGGAAGCAATAACAGTAACAGTAATAATGACACACTGATGAGTGACCATAGCAATCATGTTAATAAATTTGTCTGGTTCCCCCATCCTATCATTCTCTAATACCCCCCTCTGTACACTGTACTCAGTCACCTCCACATGACTTCATAGGCCTTATCCATGTGACATCTTAGGCCAAAGCTGCACAGAACTCATAAGTGACAAGACATTACATATATAGACTTTAGCAGCAATAACTGTGGGATGAGTGATGAGTCATAGGTGTTAGATGGTTCTTCAGTTCATTTCCAATATATATGTGATTTGTAATCTCACTGATGTATGTTTTTCTAACAAAAATAAACATCTCTTGAGCTGTAAAGTTATTCATTCTCACTCTTTCTTTTGTTTTACATATCTCATAATGAACACCATTCATAATGATAATGGTAATAATAGCAAAATAAAAATTATATAGTAATGATAATGATGGTGACAATGACAATGGAATAATAATGATGATGATTATAAGAATATTGAGAAAAAGAATACTAATAAAAATAATGATAATAATGATAATGATAATCATGATTATAAGATAATGATATAATGAAAGCAATAATCATAATGATAACAATGATGGTAATCGTTATTAGAAGTAATAATAGTATATTAATGTTGATAAAAATAAAACAGTGATAATGATAATGATAATTATAATAATAGTAATAATAACTAATATTAATAATAATGATATTAAAAATAAAAATGATAATGATACTATTAGTAAAAATATATAAACAAGAACAATATTAGCAACAACAACAACAATAATGCTAATAATGATTTTGATGGTTGATAATAATGATAATGGAAAAAATAATAAACATGATAATAAAGATAATACTAGTAGTTATAACAATGATAGTAGCAATAAAAGTGATAATTACAATAATGAAGCTAATAATACTGGTAATAGTAAAAACAATAATGATAATAGCAACATGACTGATGATAATGAAAATGCAAATAACAAAAATGATAACAATGACAGTGCTAACACTAATGATAACAATAATAACAATGAGAATGATATTATAATAGTACTATCAATAATAATAATGATCATGATAATGATGATAATAATAAAAAAAGTTGTAATAATACTGATAGTAATGATAATAGTAATGATAATAATAAGAGTAATTAGAAGATGTATAGAAAAAAAAAGTAATAATAATTATAATAACAATGATAAGGATAATATTAATAATAGTAATAATATTTATATAAATATTGACAATTTTGATAATGACATTAACAATATATATTAATAGTAATATTAAGAGTATTAATGATGATAATAATAATATAATAATATAATAATATAATAATATAATGTAATAATAGTAAAAGTAATAATAATAAATAATAATAATAATATGATAATAATAATGATAGTAATAACAATAATAATAATAATAATAATAATAAATAAATAATAATAATAATAATAATAATAATAATAATAATAATAATAATAATGATAATGATAATAATAATAATAATATAATAATAATAATAATAATATAATATAATAATAATAATAATATAATAATAATAAATAATATAATATAATAATAATATAATAATATAATATAATAATAATAATATAATAATAATAATAATAATATAATAGATAAAAATAATAATAATAATATAATAATATATAATAATAATAATAATAAATAATAATAATAATAATAATAATAATATTAATAATAATAATAATAATGATAATAATAGTAATAATAATAATAAAAATAATAATAATGATGATGACGATAACAATAACAATAATATGATAATTAGGGTAACTGAAATAAAAAGAGTTATATACACGATGATCGATAAGCAAAAATAGTAATGGGAATCTGAGATTTTTTGATTCCTTACGATTTTTTTAAAAGATCACGCCATTGCGTTAACATAAATACAGATTTTCTAGTGGATAATTATTTTCACAAATATCCATAAAATAATCCATTATTATAATAAATATAATAGAATTTAAATAATACAATATCTTAATGAGACAATTTGGGAAGAAATCATAAATCAGAGATTAGATATATTATGTATCTCCCCTTCATAACCCGGACTTAGGATTTGTAAATGTAAACAAAAATCTTAATGCTTCGACGCGACGTCTTCCTGTTGGAGGCTGGAGCAGTGTACTCCATTATCCATTGGTGTTTGTTTCTCGGCAGTTCCATGTCATATATGAATGCAGTAACGAAGAGGAAGTCCTGGGCATGCTGGTCGAGTTAAGAGAGAGAGTAAGGTGGGTACAGGTAATGAGCACGGAATAAAGTCCCTTAGTCTTTAGATTGGTATTCTTGATTTGTTATTTATGGGAATGCGTTTATTTCAGTCTGCGATAACAGCAAATAAGCATGTTGCCAGGCCCACACGTTACAATTAAGGTACCCTCTAACTTTTTTTGGTTAATTTTCCGAAAATGACAACTGGTTCTTCCCTTGACAATATTTATATCATTAGATTTGTTTTTGTGAGATGAGAACGAATCTGATGATCATTTCATTTGCATTCTCCAGCCGACAATCTTGATGTGATTTGATAAGTCCCGATAGCAGGGGAGGGCATGAAGTAGATCAGGGAAATTGTGGGGTAAAACAGGCTGAAATAAGAAAAGAGAACAGAAATATGTAAAAGAAGCACAAAAAAAATGCTTAAAATCGGACAATGAAACTCTACAGATGTCGCCGCCATCTTTCAAACTCTACGCACTGACGCGCCAACTTTTGAAAAACTACGGGAACCAAACCCATCGTTTGGTGAAAATCTATGGGATTTCACATAATCCAGATCTTCCGTGGTAATCGCACAATGCGTTCTAACCAATAAACCAACCTAACCTTAATCCTGTGGGATTTATACACTACGATCTATATATTCCCTAGGCTATGCCCCCTGGACCCTCTGTGGTAATATATATGCCTAGCCAGGGGGCTATGCCCCCTGGACCCCCAGGGTAAAAGCACATACCATAATATCGCGAAACACCAAACGTTACTTCGCTTCCGTCTATGGTCACAATTGCTTGGTTTCTAATCACTTTTTTCAGCATTTGCGGCACTTGATGGGTTGAAATATCAGGCTGCGATAGAAATGAATGTCTATTTGTCCAGTATATCC
>NC_051401.1:43730662-43733162 GCF_015228065.2 Penaeus monodon | reverse complement strand
CTTCTCTCATCTCTCCTCTCTCTCTTTCTTTTCCCTCCTCCTCTCTCTCCCCCTCTCTCCTCTTTCTCTTTTCTCTTTTCTCTTTTCCTTCTCTCTCTCTCTTTTCTCTTTTTCCCTCTCTTCTCTCTCTCTCTCTTCTCTCTCCTCTCTCTCCCCTTCCCTCTCTCTCTTTCTCTCGGGGCCCTCTCTCCCTCTCTCTCTTTTCTTTCTCTCTCCCCCTCTCTCTCTCTCCTCTCCTTTTTCTCCTCTTCTCTCTCTTTTCCTCCTCTCCCCTCTTCTCCCCCTTTTTCTTTTCCCCCCCTTTTTCCCTTTTTCCTCTCCTCTCTCAACCCCGTTTCTCTCTCTCCTTCCCTTTTCCTCTCTCTCTTCCTCCTCTTTTCTCTTTTTTCTTTTCCTCTTTTCCTTTTTTCCTCTTTTCCCCCTCTCCCTCTTTCTCCTCTCTCCCTCTCCTCTCTCTCTCTCTTCTTCTCTCCCCTCTCTCTCTCTCCTCTCCTCCCCTCTTCTCTCTCTCTCATCTCTTTTCTCTCTCTCCCCTTTTTCTTCTTCCCCTCTCTCTTTTTCCCCCTTTTCTCTTTTCTCTTTTCCTCTCCCCTCTCTCATCTCTCTCCCCTCTCTCCCTTTCTCTCTTTCCTCTCTCTCTTCTCTCTCTCCCCTCTCCTCCTTTTCTTCTCTCCGTCCTCTTTTCTCCTCCTCTCTTTTCTCCCTCTTCCCCTCTTCTCTTTCTCTCTCCTCCTCCTCTCTCTCTCTCTCCCCTCTCTCTCTTCTTCTCTCTCTTCTTCTTCTTCTCTCTTTTCCTCTCCCTTTCCTTTTTCTTCCCCTCTCTTCCTCTCTCCCCTTTTTCTCCTCTCTTTTCTTCCCCTCTTCCTCCGGGGGTTCTTCGTTCCCTCCTCATCTCGTCTTTCCCCCCGCCCGGCCCCGTTCTCTTCCCCCCGGGGGGGCTCTCTCCCACCCTCTTCCCCAGTTTTCCCCTCAACCTCTCCCTTTCCCCTTCCTTTCAAAGTCCCCCTTCTTAAAAATTCTTCTCTCCTCTCTTTTTCTCCCCTCTTCCTCTCCCTCTCTTCTCTTCTCCCCCTCTCCCCCTTTTTCTCTCTCCTCCTTCTCCTCTTCTCTCATCTTCTCTCTCTCTCTCTCCTCCCCTCTCTCTCTCCTCTCTCCTCTCTTCCCCTCTCTCTCTCTCCCTCTCCTCTCTCTCTCTCCCTCTTTTTTCTTCTCCCCCTCTTCTCTTCTCTTTCTCTCTCTTTTTCTTCTCTTCCTCTTCTCTCTCTCTCTCTTCTCTCTTCTCTCTCTTCTCTCTCTCTCTCTCTCATCTCTCTCTCTCTCTCTCTCTCTCTCTCTCTCTCTCTCTCTTTTCTCTCTCTCTCTTCTTCTCCTCCATCTCTTCTTCCTCTCTCTCTTTTTCTTTTCTCTTTCTCTCCTCTCTTTTTCTCTTCTCTTCTCTCTTTCTCTCTCAGTAGTAATAAACTTACAGAATTAATACTTTTTATAGCCACAGATACTATTCCACAAATAATATATAGCATTTTCATGTGTATTGCTTTTCTTTGTTTACATTAAATATTTGTTTTTGTAGATTTTCCCCATATCCTCTTATCTAAGTAGGATAAGAGGATACAGTCGTATTGCTGTTCTATAGAGTTATGTTCACATATTTAATAACTTTCTTTCCCCTTTTCTTTTTAAGAGATCATGACTATCCAGATCAGAGTCGGACGTTGCTTTTCCCCAACATGTATTCACACTTCGGACTGGAACATTTAGCATTTGACATTCACGATTCAGATGTGGCACTTGAGTACTCAGACTCAGAGAGCTACCAGCACTTCAAGTAGGTCTGCTGAATGCTTTATAAAGATTTTTCCTTTGTTTTGATTTGACTTTAATATGCCAGATAGATAGAGAGACTAGATCAGTACTATTGTCTAACTTTTGCAAGACTGTTAATTCTAAGAACTACACCATCAAAATATCCCCATTTCTGGAATAAAGTATATACACAATTGGTGTAAGACAAAGTGTTTGTTGGATAATTTTGCAGTGATCTAAATCATTCTTGATATTAAAATAAAAATCTGTTATTTCTTTATGCCTCATATTTTATGAGTATTAACCTTTTATCTCTGGATGATATGTAGTTCGTGTAATGGCTGATTTGGTTGTGTCTCCGGATGAAGTGCTATTCCCGTCATGGCTGACTTGGGCTTAGCTCAGGGTGGTGGACTAATCATGTTAGGTGACTATGATACATGTATTACAATTAATGTTATTTTTTAAAAGGTACCCTCATTGCCAGGCATCACATGCCCTAGGGCATTGCTTGAGAGTGAACAAAATATGGCTATTGTTTTATATAAAAGGAGCACTTTTTAACACAAATAATTTCCCTTGTTGTCCCTTAAAGATATGTATAAAAAATTGTGCTCTCTTGCTGCTGCTGTGAACCTGTAAGTAACCTCTCACTCTAGTGTATATCATTAGTCTGTGTCAACTACTCACATTGTCA
>NC_051401.1:43715662-43723162 GCF_015228065.2 Penaeus monodon | reverse complement strand
TCTCTATTTATCCGGGCTTTGGGCCAGTACTTGACTTGGGCTGGCTTGGCCACCCAGTGGCTAGGTAGGCAATCAAGGTGAAGTTCCTTGCCCAAGGGAACAACGCGGCGGTCGGTGACTCGAACCCTTGAATTCAGATTGCCGTCGTGACAGTCTTGAGTCCGACGCTCTAACCATTCGGCCACCGTGGCCTTGACGATCATGGGCTTTCCATGATTTTTTCTTGGCAATTTGGAGCAGTGGTTTGCCATTGCCTTCCGCCCGGTGTTTTTATCGAGTCACCATCTCTATTTACCCGGCATTGACTTGAGCTGGCTTGGCCACCCAGTGGCTAGGCAGGCAATCGAGGTGAAGTTCCTTGCCCAAGGGAAACAACGCGCCGGCCGGTGACTCGAACCCTCGAACTCAGATTGCCGTCGTGACAGTCTTGAGTCCGACGCTCTAACCATTCGGCCACCGCGGCCCCATGATACATATATATATAGATATATATATTTATATATGTACTTTTTTTTCATGTGCCTTGTCCTACAAGGACGTTGGCGATCATAGATTTCCATGATTTTCTTGGTAATTTAGAGCGGTGGTTTGCCGTTGCCTTCCGCCCGGTGTGTTTATCGAGTCACCATCTCTATTTACCCGGTTCTGGGACCAGCACTGACTTGGGCTGGCTTGCCCACCCAGCGGCTAGGCAGGCAATTGAGATGAATTTCCTTGCCCATGGGAACAACGCGTCGGCCGGTGACTTGAACCCTCGAACTCAGATTGGCGTCGTGCCAGTCTTGAGTCCGATGCTCTAACCACTCGGCCACCGCGGCCGAGTGGTTAGAGCATCTGTACTAGCCTCCGGGCTAGTACAGTGGTAACGTGTCGGCCTCTCATCCGAGGGGTCGGCGGTTCGCGCCCCGCCCAGGCGCGAGAAGTTGCTACTGTCGCCTGGAGGTTACTGCTGTGGCTGGGCACCACGGCGGGCAAGGACTCGGTTCAGCCGAGTCAGCAGCAGCTGACACACGTGAGCAAAAATCAAGCAGGCACTATGTCACACCAAGAATATCCATTGTATCAAATGGAATCCAAACCAAACTTTAAACTTATATACATAATATGCAATTATTGTCGCTCAGTCTTGTCTTCGGTTTGCCTCTTCCTCTGTTTCCTATCACCATCCCTGTCAGCAAGTTTTTCTCAATACTTTTACTGATGTCCAACAGTCGGTCTTTATAATTTATTTTTCTCAGCACTTCATCATTCGTCTTCTTCTCTGTCCAGCTAATACGCAGTATTCGTCTGTAACACCACATTTCAAAACTATTGATCTTTTTCTTGTCTATCTACTTCAACACCCAACACTCAGAACCATATGATGCAATTGGGAAAACTAATGAGTTCAATAACCTCAGCTTTGTCCGCAAGGTAATGCCTCGGTCTTTCCAGATGCTATCGAGAGCCCTTGGCAACGGCAACCCTTCTTTCCATCTCCGGTGAATCATCATATGTATCAGCCAAAATATACATATATATGTATATAAATACATCATCATATGTATTTTGACTAATACATATGATGATTCACCGGAGATAGAAAGAGGAATTGCCATTGCCAAAAACGCCACAATTGCTCTCAATAACATCTGGAAAGACCGAAGTAATCATGGGAGACCTCAACGCCAAAGTAGGCAAAAGTAATCTAAAAAATGACAGCTGTGGAAAATTCGGCCTTGGAGATATAAATGAAAGAGGTGAAGATTTTATTGAATTCTGTGGTACAAATAATCTAGTTATAGCCAACACATTGTTCCAACACCACCCAAGACACTTGTACACGTGGTTTTCACCATTGACTACAACCAAATTGACTACGTTGCTCTCAGCACGTTTTCTTCTCTGTCCAGTTAATACGTAGTACTCGTCTGTAACACCACATTTCAAAACTATTACAGTTCCCTCATTTTCTGTGAGGGAATGTTAAATCCCTGTACTTGTGACATCTACGAACGTGAAATAAATCCAAAAATTCACATAAAAAGACAGTTAAAATGACTTTCACACTAAAAGTTGAGCAGATAAAAATAAAAGTGAATAAAAGCGTTAAAAGACAGGTCTTTATTTCTCCTTAAATTGTGATACCAGACGGGTGAAAAAAGTCGTTTACTCTTAGGCAATCTGAGTTCGAGGGTTCGAGTCACCGGCCGGCGCGTTGTTCCCGTGGGCAAGTAACTTCTCCTTGCCTACCTAGCCACTGGGTGGCCAAGCCAGCCCAAATCAGTGCTGGTCCCAAGCCCGGATAAAATAGAGAGAATGATTACCTAAAAAGGTAACATCGATAAAAACACCAGGCGGAAGGCAACGGCAAACCACCGCTCTAAATTGCCAAGAAAATCAAGGCCGCGGTGGCCGAGTGGTTAGAGCATCGGACTCAAGACTGTCACGGCGGCAATCTGAGTTCGAGGGTTCGAGTCACCGGCCGGCGCGTTGTTCCCTTGGGCAAGGAATTTCACCTCGACTGCCTACCTAGCTACTGGGTGGGCAAGCCAGCCCAAATCAGTGCTGGTCCCAAGCCCGGATAAAATAGAGAGAATGATTATGTAAAAGGTAACACCGGCACTCTCCGTGGAAAGGAACTGGGGACCCTACCACGTACTCACTCCACGAGCATCACAAACATGAAAACTGCAATTAAGTATCATGCTGTGACCACGGCAGCTCAGACATGAACCTACCGTTAATCGATTTGATAGAGTTCGCACTGGTCCAGCGCGGTTGGGTAGGGCCCAAACTCCCCAAACATGAAACCAAGACAATTGGGGAAGGCCTACGTCCAACAACGGACCCTCAATGGCTGATGAATGAAAAAAAAAATGAATAGCGTCGCTGGAGTTGCCAGAATGAGGTCGCAAGCGGAACTCCGGCTCCGGATTTTTCCTCAGGTTCCTCAGCATTTTGATCTCACAGATGCCACAAGGCAGTGCATTGTTTTGTCTGTATGCGTATCTGTATATATATGACACATCTCTAGCTACGAAATTTCTCTCAACACCGTCTATTGTCGAAACAAGGTCTGGTGTTTCCAGACAAGATAGCGACAATATCAAAGATATTTGCAGGCTGTCGATGGTACAAGTGGAAAGAAAAGCATAAGATCGAGTTTAGTGGCGAAGGATGGTGGAGAGGTCCACGGCTGCTCAGACATGAGCATACCGTTATTGATGATGATGATGTGTGTGTGTGTGTGTTTTGTTACTGTATGTATATATATGTGAGTGTGTAATAATGCTAGTGATAATAATAATGATAATGATAACTATTGTCATTATTATTATAAGTATTATCCTTATTATCATTATTATTATTATTTTCTTTTCTTTTCTTTAGATCGCCAACGCCCTTGTAGGACAGGGCACTTAAAAAAAAAAAAAAAAAAGAAAAAAAAATCAATCAATCAATCAAATCAAATCAAAGGCCGCGGTTAGAACATCGGACTCAAGACTGTCACAACGGCAATCTGAGTTCGAGGGTTCGAGTCACCGGCCGGCGCGTTGTTTCCTTGGGCAAGGAACTTCCCCTAGATTGTCTACCTAGCCACTGGGTGGGCAAGCCAGCCCAAGTCAGTGCCGGTCCCAGAACCGGGTGACTCGATAAGAACACCGGGCGGAAGGCAACGGCAAACCACCGCTCTAAATTGCCAAGGAAATCATGGAAATCCATGATCGCCAACACCGGGTCACTACCAGCGACCTAGGGTGATTGAAGTTTGAGGCAATGGAATACCAACAGAAATATGCACACAACTTCTGCAGCAGGCTCCTCGAGCGTATAGCAAAAGCAGTACATTACCTCATTATACTCTTCCCTTGTCCATTTAAGTCTTGTTTTCTTTTGATTGTTAGTACAAGATGGCCGAACCGCAGGACCAGGGGTGGGAACTATCCCGTCCTAGTGACGGATTTTGATAAATGGAAGAGTTAGACTTAGTTCTGCCCTGGGGGATGCGCCCCTTGTTGATCCGTATGACGGACGACGCTTCATCATCCACTTCCTACTCTCACTTCAGAAGCAGGATACATTTTAGCCCCATTGCCAAGAAGCTGGCTATCCAGCGCCAACCACCAACTGGCATTTCCAGGTCCCCGCGGGCACGGTGTTTGACGTACCACTTGACGCCCTGTGGACATTATGTAGCCTTTTTTTTCCCCAGGAGAGCAGTTGTTCAGGCAATCACTGCTGGTGGCTCGCTCCGCCAGCGCCTGCAGGGCCGCCGGCGACGTCTTCATGCTCTCTGCCACGAACTGCAGCATCACGCCCACGCCCAGTACGTCACACTGTCAGCGGCGTGCCTTGGTGCATTCATGAATGAATGAAATGCTGAAACGACGTTAGAGAACCCACAATGCATGAACGGCCGCCGTGGCAGAAGCAGAGAAGTTGTCCCTCATGTTCGTGCACTTCACCGACACATCTCTAGCTACGAAATTTCTCTCAACACCGTCTATTGTCGAAACAAGGTCTGGTGTTTCCAGCCCTTCCTCCCTCAACCCAAATCCGTCTCCATCATTTGGAACATTAACGAGCCCGCAAAATCCAGTATCTATGACAGTCTCGACTGCGATGCCGTTTATCTCGACGATGGTATCTATAAACCTACGTTAAAAGATGCCCCTAGGCTGTCGGAAAAGACACAAGCTGGCGTCCAGGGGGTCGAGATCGAGGACGCTGCAGGAGGTCGTGAGAAAGTCCATCCCCAGCACATTTTCTTGGCATTTAGGCCAGACGTAGAGATTTAACTTGTCCGCAATTGGTTCTTCTTCATAGGAGGATAATTTGATGACTTTTGCAAATCATCAACCGACTGTGCATTTTTTCCCTACTAATTGATAGTGTTTATCAGTTCTCAGTGCTAAAGCCCATCATCAATAACGGTATGCTCATCATCATCAATAACGGTATGCTCATCATCATCAATAACGGTATGCTCATATTTGGTAATCTACATCTTTTCCTCGCCGGACCCGGGAGGAGAGCTCGCTCTATTAGCATTTGTGGGAAACAAAGACGCAGGACAGACTTGCATATCATCAGCATCAGCGCCACCACAGGGACGGTCAGCACCTGGGTGACGAAGCCCAGAATAAGAGCATTCTCGAGGGACTAATGGTATTCGAGGGGTTCGAAGATGAAGCTATAGATGGCAAGTGAGATCAAGCCGACGAAAGCAATGCTGATAATTAGTCGTATGAAAAGTTGGGCGAAATAAACCCAAACTTTTTTATATTTTGGTCCCACTTTTTTCCTCAAGCCCAAATACGATGCTTCTGCCACCACGAGCATTGAAACGATTGCTGCTATAACATTCAGTCCGATCTAAATGTAGAAGAGCTATCCACCTATCGGCATCATGAAGGCTTCCTCAGAACACTCGTTTTCGAAGGCCTCCTCACCGAGGATCACTGTAAACAGGATCCATGCGAAAGCACACAAGACCATGCCGAGCTCATACAATAGCGAACGATCAAACTTCAATTTACGACCCTGGACCGGCACCAAAATTTACAGGAAAAACATCCATGTAACGACCTCACGCACGAATCGCTCGGGAAAAGCTCAGGTGCCACTTCAGTTGTTCCTTTGGTTGTTATCTACTGCATACATTCATGCCGTATGTAATACAATTGGGGAGGAAGAGAATCACGTCGTTGTTAACGGGATCTTTCACAACAATATGGTTAACTGGCAAAGGCTTTTCCCCGTAGAAATAGAGCCTCAGCTACTCTACGCTATTTATGGGTTCATTTGTTCGCAGCGTTAAATGGGACATACGGCCGTGTCTCACGTAAGGGAGTTTAAAAAGAACCTAATCTGTTGTATGTACGTAGTCTGAGAGACAAATTTCAGTAATTCCGCTACACGAGTGGATTTCGTAAATAAACGGAAGAATATGAATATATCATACTTAACTGCCGTTGGATCATCCAATTACTGTTCCTGTGTTACTACATGGACGCCTTTAACATCTATTATAAACGCTAGAATGCACGATAACAAGATAAAGCTGACGATAAGGAGTCCATAGATACTCTTCATACGGGCTGAATCCTAACTGAGAACGTGTGTAAGTTTGCCATTATCCAGCGCCATGACTTTATAAAAACCAGGTTCAGTGCATAAGCACTGCACATAGTCCTAGCTAGGAATCACGCTACAGCCAGACTTAGGCGAGTAGCGTGAAATTTCTTTTTTATACACTGCACATTCCAACAAGCCTATTTCCACCTTCACATCCTGTTTCACGTTCCCTTCATAATTACCAACAGATGTAAAGGAAATGATAGAGTTGGCCAAACTTACGGTCATGTTCAGTGCAGAAGTGTTAGTGCCAGCGTTATTTATTTAAAAACTGGAGTCATTCGAAACTTCGGTTATAGCGAAATCTCCGAAATTTAATGTTATGTTCCATGGCCAGCAGGAAGTAAAACTTTCTCCGTTATCCATAGTGAATTTGACATTTAAAGGGAACTGTTTCCTTGGCCACTGCAGTATAGATTCATTAATAAAAAACCCGCCACGTGGGTCTCTTATCGTCACAAAGGCAGAAGGACCCGGCGCTGGTATCTGCAACTGCATTGTTACTTCATTATCACCCAAGAGACGCATTTTGAGATTTTTTTTTATTCTTTAAATATGCAGACCAAATTGGGAATGAATGAGATGGCCAATCAGCTGAAAACTAGTTGACTTTAGAGCCACGTCGACTGGAAACTTATAAGAAATTGGATCATCAATCGTTCCCCTTATTTCTGTTTTGAGAATATCTTGCCCTTCTGCATAGTTGCCAAAAGGATCCAATGTCATAGCTGCTGCTGCTGTCACCTTTCCTTAATGATCTTTAGGTATGGTAACTTCAATGCCGCTTACATTAAATGTAGGATTGCCAGGGTAACCTTCTCTTATTCTGAGTGATATATCTGGAGTTACAAAGACCATTTCCCTCTGGTGCCTCGTTCAACAGACAGCAGTTCGAATAAAGATTCCAAAGCGTTCTCAATCGTTTTCCCGAGTTATTTTTTGTCTTGCGTAGGCAATAAGGGCATCAAGCCTTTTGCGCCATAGAGAAGCCGCTCCAAAACTACAAGGTAATTACGGCCATCTTCTTGCAGCATAGCATCGGTTTCACTATACAAGAAGGCTGCATGATTCAGAAGCATATGCTCGAGCCGTTCTGCTGACTGTCGCAGTACAACTAATGGAGGAGTCGATTCCTTGCCCATGTTCGTGAGGAGTACCCTTAGCATCTCCTGCAACAATTCGCGAGAATGCATCGGCGCTTTTTCCAAGATTTCCAAGACGATGGTTTGGAGCTACAGCAAATTATTGTTTTCGAACTGCTCATGCGCTGCAAGGGCAAGGAGGTCCGTCCTCATTAAAGTCCTGTGAAAATCACCTGATGTAAGTCCCTCTATTTACTTATATAGATTACGCTTTAATTATAATAGTTCGAACGAAAAA
>NC_051401.1:43705662-43708162 GCF_015228065.2 Penaeus monodon | reverse complement strand
ACCCCCCCCCTTTCTCTTTATTATATATTTTCTCTTCTCTCTCCCCCCTCCCTCTCTCCCTCCCTCCGTCCCCCCCCCTCTCTCTCTCTATCTTTCTCTTCTCTCCTCTCCTAGCCCCCATAGTTCTCTCCTATGGAGCACAGATGTTTGTAAGGAGTCTCAGGTAAGGGATCATACATACCATCTTTAGATATATGGAGTGGAGTTGGTATTTAGGTTACAGGGCAAATGAACTTCATGTAAAGGTCTTGTCTAGGACACTAAGATACCTGAAAGCTGGATTCAGTGGATAGCCTTAACCCTTCTGTGGTTAGTACCTCAACACTCTGATTTTTCAGCGCCAGGGATGTAGTCACGATAAATTTAAAACTGCATCCAGAGGGTAGCCCATGACCATTCTGTGACTGATATCTTAGGACTCAAAATATCCTAACCAGTGTGCAGTCTGCTTTAAGAGGAGATCAAGACCTGTTTAGGATTAAACTACAAAATGAAAAGGTAATTGGGGCACGTCTGTTTCCCCAAAGGTGAGAAATGAGACAAAAATCTGGAAAGTGGGAGCGTGTTAAGCTTTTGCAATAAATTAAATTATAAATTCTTAAAGAAATAAGATTATATTAAAGACTTCGACCTAATATTATTGAAGGTTTATATCCAAAAGCAAACAAGATATAATGACGTGACTAAAGAGGACATAGCAAATAATATTTCAGTGATAGCTCTCGCAGAAACATGTAAATGAGAAACTGAGGGTGAAGAAATTAAAATCAGCGAATGTAAAAGAAAAGATATAGAAAGGTTAGAACTAGAGGAAGAGTTACTCATTATATATAGTAGCAAATAGGTACTGATATAAAAAGAATGAATTTACACGCAGATCACCTGACTTAACAGAAGCTATTCCAGTGAAGTTCTAAGAAATTCAAAATGCTAGTGACTAAATTTTAGGAAATTAAACTTGGAACTCATCACGCACTGTGGGATGCTCCGATTCACCAAGTTTCTATTATTCAAACAACTGTTTGTGTGGGCGTTTGGTTTTGACAGGGTATTTAGAAGTTGTAGCCAAATGGGATGCTGGCACTCATAGATCAAGCAGTGGTAGTGGTGGAGGTTAAATAGCGAGCCTACAGTAAGTATCAGGCATTAATTTCGTTCAGTGAATATATTATCTATTACTAGATCCCTGAGCTTGTTTTCACTTTTCAATAACTTTGTTTTCTTCTTTTTACTGCTACTATAATGAATTGTTATTAACTGTTATAATAATAATAATAATAATAATAATAATAATAATAAATAATAATTATTATTATTATTATTATCATTATTTTTATTATTATTATTATCAATATTATTGTTATTATCAATATTATTATTATTATTTTATTTTCACTATTATCATTACCATTATCATTATTATTATTGTTATGGTGATGATGATGATCATAATGACAGTGGCATAATAATAATAATAATAATAATAATAATAATAATAATAATAATAATAATAATAATAATAGTGTTTTATTAATTTCTATTTGATATACGTTTGGCTTTGATAGTGAGTGTCAGAGCTGCCTATCGAAAGTGTGTGTTACTGTTTTAGGGGCACTGTATACGGATCCTTTGAGAAAATATTACGTTTTATAAAGATGCTAGGGTAGATGTATTTATGTAAAACGTTTCTTGTGGAGGATACTTTAATTTAAGCATAGTCTTTTTCAGGTTCGACGCTTATTATAGCCATTCGTGAGGATTAGCAACACTGCTCAGGTATTGGGGGTCGTTATAAGCAGCGAACGTATTCAGCAGTTTTAAGCGGTCGTTTTAAGCAGTTCTTGGCCTCGGAGCAAGAATTCTTGACCAGCCGAACCGTTGCTTAAAACGCTGTAATTGTCAAACGTTAATAGGGACGTTTCCCTCCTTGTTTACTGTAGTTTTCTTGTAGATAAACACACATGGCGGCGATCATAAATGTAGAGGGTGCCACGTGAACATGGAAGATACTTGATGTGTAATTTTTTTTTGGCATTATGTAATTGAGATTCATTGGATTAGTAATCTTATTTCATCATTACATTGAATCATTATGAAAGGGTATTCTAAAATGTAAAGATAAGTTGCAGTTAAGTGTTAACTTAGAAATGTGGCATAGTGTGAGAGTAAAGACAAAATCTCCAAGGACCGTCTTTAGACCGATAGATATTTTGGAGTCAAAGATTGTTTTTAGGACAGCGATTAAATTTCCTAATGAAAATTCTGTGACTTCTCATGAATACCGACCCAGGCATTGTTTTTCTTTTTCTTTTCTTTTTTCATTTATATAACCTCTCACTCCAAATCTTAATTAAGCTTTTATATACCGCAATCCCTTTCCTTTTTATCTTTGGATAATGTATACTTTTACATTAATGTATCAGTTTATTTCATATGTTAAACTGTGTATCTCATTTCTGTCGCTTATATTATTAATAATTTCTATAAATCTTTAGCTGAC
>NC_051401.1:43693162-43703162 GCF_015228065.2 Penaeus monodon | reverse complement strand
TTCCTCTCTTTCTCTCTCTCCTTCTCTCTCTCCTCTCTCCTTCCTCTTCTCATCTTCTCTCCTCTCTCTCTCTCTCTTCTCTCATCTCTTTCTCCTCTCTTCTCTCTCTTCCTCTCTCTCCTCACTCTACTCTACTCTCTCACTCTTAATATCTTCATTATTTTATTTCAGTCTCTTAGCAGCTGACTTTAGCTTTACACACCAATCCTAGGGAATATAATAAAGCCATCGAGTCGTATACGTACAAGATCTCGTATAGCAAAGACAAGGAAGCTTTCATCAGTGAGCTAGTTACCAAGATGTGAGTACTGAGTTTTATTTTAGTTGTAAAAGATAATAGACCAAGAAAAGTTAAATGATGTTGGGAAATTAGGAAATGTGAGATGTAGAGCTAATCAATTTAAGAAGAAGGACGATTATTTTGGCCTCATATCTAATGACCTGGATGGAGCTTCATAGTTAGATAATAGCCAAAAAAATGTCAACTTTCTTAATGTATTAACAAAAAAGTACAGATTTTTACCATTTCCTATCTTCCTCTTTATAGAGACTCAATTGAAAAGAGGTATGATGTAAGAAGGTCGACCCAAAAGATGCTACGTACAGTCCTCCTCCTCACCCAGTCTCTCAAACCACTGCCCAGCAAAGTCTTTCTCACTATGCAGCTACAGTACTATGATGATGGTAAGTTATATGAAAGGGAGAAACAGAGACTTTGAATGTTTTGTATAATTTATTGATGATCTTGTTCCCCTATTGCTAATCTTCCTTTTATCTTATAAAGAGAGACAAGCTTTGTGTGTATCTTCTTCTTTCTTGTCTTTTCTTTTTTTTTTTTTTCTTACTTTGTGTACCTGTTGTTTCCCTTATTGGTATTCCTGTCACTGTGGACCCCATATATTTCCTCAACAGTTACTCCCCCTGAGTATGAGCCAGTGGGATTTAAGCCTGCAGCACCCACAGACAGCCACAGTCTTTGTGACCCAGTTACAATAAAGGTAAAGATTGTATTAGAATTATTTCTAGCATTATCTTTCTGACCTCTCAGTAGTAGCTCAACATATTTTCTGTGGATCAGCTGAAACCTATTAAATGTACATAATCTTAAACAGCTGAAATAAATATTTTACTTATTGATGATGGTGATTTAGACAGATATCAAACTTAAAGACAAGCTTGTGAAATAATTTAATAATTGTTATAGAATCTTTTAACCTTTGCACACAGCCAGAGGTATAAAAGAAGCAGCTGTTTTGAAGTTATGATATATACAGTTTAGTTAAGAACCCAGATCATATACAGTAGATAGTAATTTTAACACTTTTCATTTTTTCATTTTATTCTGAATGATAGAATATATGGTATTACTAAATGTTAAAATACTGAATCTCTTTAAAAAAAAAAAAGCTTTAGAAGATGTGTTTCTATTTATTACAGGTTGGTGATGTCTGTACACCTTTCCATACTGTCAGGCTTCGAGTAACTGTGAACAAGGCTGTTTATTCTGCTGCTAAAGAGGAAAATGTAAGTTAAAAGAAGCCTATTTTGTAAAATGTCTCTTTCTCTCTTAATTCCTCCTTTTTTCTTTCCTTTCTCCCTCTCTATTGGTTTTCTCTCCCATTTTTTAGACGTGACTCCTAATTAATAAAGATTACACTGTATATCTCAGTATAAATTTGTTCCTTTGTGGAATTGTGGAAACCAATCAAGAATAACTAGACCTTAGTTTTAAGTAGAGGCAAGTATAACTTTCCTCCACAATATTATTGCAGGAACGGGAAGACATGACAATAACTGAAGACAAGGAGAATGCCCGGGCAGGGAAAGAACAGGCAGAAGCATCTGGGCTAGAGAATCCAGAGAATCCTCTGCCTTCTAGTGATCCTGTTGTCATCCGCTGCCTTAAGCGCTCCAAAAAGCACTTTGCTGACCTTGTTCCACAGTGTTAGTGCATATATGTTGTTTGTTTGCATTTGTAGAAGAGAGGTGTGTGTGTGTGTGTGTGTGTGTGTGTGTGTGTGTGTGTGTGTGTGTGTGTGTGTGTGTGTGTGTGTGTGTGTGTGTGTGTGTTGTGTGTGTGTGTGTGTGTGTGTGTTTTTTCTCTTTATGATGTGATTTTTCTCTAATGTGTTGCAATGTTTTATGGTAACTCATTTACTGATTTTATTGTTTATTATTATTGGTGCTTAGAACCTTCAGTGACAAAGGCTTATACATACACCATTGTATCATCTTGACTTGTTCCAGTTTGAATAAAATGATTTGTAGATATACAATATCTATAAAAATGCTGCAGTATGTTCCACTTCATTTTTATATCTAAAATAATCTTTATTTTTTTGTAGAATGTGAAAATATTCTACGATGGATTCCGAAAAATAAATTCACACCATAAGGAGCAGAAATTTATATTGCCAAGGCAACCTAGAACAGAATGCCATTTTAAGATGTGTTATTAAAAACACTTCTTTTTGGGAATGATCATGACCTGTCGTACTTGCTCAAAATTAATTTATTCTGATTCACTCATTCAGGGTAGGATCACTTCTCAATAAACAAAAGAAGAGGCTCTAGATGAAAGGAAGAAACAAATATATGGATTGCTTATGAATGTGATCCAAGGTTTGTGTAATCCTCTTGGAATATTATAACAGCATCTGAATGGTTAATTGTTAATGGTTAGAAGGGATAAATGTGCTAGACATCAAAGGTCATTTAGCACAGTGATAAAGTATTGTGGCAAAAAGGGTGGAAATAAGTTAACACTCAGGATAAGATGTGTTAGATGTCAAAGGTTGTAGAATGCTATAGGAGAGAATGGTATTGAAAATGGTACAGAGGGGGGAAAATGGAATACAATGGGGATTTGTAAATGGGGATGTGGTTAGAGGTACAGGGCAGTCAGATTAAATGGAGAGTATGTGTCTGAGGAAGGGTGAGAGACAATGAATGAGGAAACTGCAAAAGAGCTATTATGAAACAGTCAGAGGTGATACGGTAAGAAACAATAGTTGTAGAAGTAGGAGAAGAATCAGGGAATGAAATAAGAGAAAGGGAAAGTGGTGAGGTATCGGGAAGAATGTCAGGAGTGGAGGAGTCTAGAGAAGGGCATTATTTAGACATAGGGAGTCACTTGAGCATCTAAGTGGGGGTAGTAAGGATAATGAGGAAGGAAGAGAGAATGATGATGAACATGGTGTTTTTCGGGTGAGTAGGGCGATGGATATCGGCAGATACTTTGAATGTAGAGCAAATAGGAATAGAGGGTGGATGAGGGAGTGAAATATTTTCTTGAGTCATGTTTATGAACTTTTGGATGTCTTCAAGATTTTCTGGAGGAGAGTTGGGCGGGGAGGTTTGAGAAATAAAGGTTTTCATATGTTTAGAAGAAAAAGGAGGAGAAGAGATGGGTGTAGGAGAAGATGGAGTGGAACGTTTAGATTGTATGGTGCGACAGGTAGAGTGAGAAGGAGGAGAGGTGGGCACTAGGAAGTGGTAGAGATTGGAGTATCTGGATTTAGACTGTTAAAGGAATTTGACTGGGGGAGAGAGGGAATGGAGATAGGATGGTTCCGATTAGAGAGAAGAGATACTGGGCGAGATGCTGAGACTTCTTGAGAAGATGGGAGGGGAGTGGCATGAGGTACAGTTTCGGAATAGGTAGAAAGAGAAAACATAGTCTGCATGCTTCTTGTCTAGCCTCACATTGGGTGAGGCAGGGCAGCCACCACAATGGGCACGTGCATGACTGAGCAGGCTGGGCACATAGAGGGCAGAGGGCAGTGTGCAACAGTGTTTAACTGGGTGGCCAAAACACCAACATTTCTGACATTGACGGGAAGGCGGATAATATGGTTGGACAATGCAGCACACCCCACCAATATAATATAAACTAAATGGGAGGAGGTCATGTCTGTGGAAGCAAATCTTGGCAATATTGGTGTAGGACTTACATTTGCCTCTGGGAGGAATAGTGTAGCCCTGGACTGCCACTGCATCGTAATTGATGAGGCATTCATGTAAGTCAATTTCACAATCTGACCAGTCCCTAGACAAGACAATCAGTCAGAGAGATGGAAACAATTCTAGTACAAGTATTAAGGGAGGAGTGAGGTTGGGCAGGAATAGGTTTGTCAGAGTAGTATGTACATCAGCATGATTTCTGTAAGCCATGAGACCAATAGACCACGTGGCTGTTTGCCACGTGGCTTTAAGGCAATTTAGAACCATCACACCAGTGAGGACTTACATGATGATTATATCTGACCTCATCTGACCCTCGCAGTTTGCTCCCAGCTGTCACTGTGAAAAGGTCACCACCAGCCTCTGACCCCCCAGGGCTGGCTGGCCGGACACACAACACCATACTCTACTCTTGCCCTAAGACAACATCTCATTAATAAAGAGCCAAGCAGTTTAACCACTATCACTGCCCAACCACTTATAGCCATTGACTAAAGCTCTGTGCTTTTTACAAACAGGTGGCAGAGGTGGTCGTTGCGTCCATTTGGCTCATAACACAAACACACAGTCTCCGTTTTGGGCCTTTTAACTTCTTTTCCCTCCCTTCTTCACCCATAAATGTGTTAAGCCATATGTGCAGTAAACTCTCACGTTGGTTTTGTTGGGTCAAAGTGCTAAGTGACAGGAAATTGAAGCATTCTCACTCTATTCTTTTGACTTCAGGTCACATTTCTTATTCTTCTGACCTTAGATTGCATTACTGTGTGATCATGTTATGTGTTCAACGAACATTAATATCGTTCATTAATCAAGTATGTAATGAATTTCTCTTGTTATTAGATTTATATTGTTTCATCTGCAATGAATTAAATGCATCCATGATTTAATCTTTATCACAAATATCATATCATTTCTAGTCTCATAGCATGTTTCCATTCATGACTTGACCTTGTTTTCTCTCACTTCCAGTCAGTTGGAACGTGAGATGACTTGAGAGACAACTTGCTGTTTCCGTTAATTGCTTGTTTGTAATTGACTACACCATAGGAATATGCATAACTTGGTTACATTACTCAATGGTGACACATTCTATTGGCACTAGAGTAGAGCTTGTAAAGCAAATTTTGTATAGTTTTATTATTTTGAGTATAGCCTTAAATCTTTCCCATATCAGTAGTGAATTAAATAGAATCATGGATTGCTTAGTACATTTCTGACCTAGGAAGATTTTCTTGCGAGAAAGCTTGGGAATAATTTTTCATTTTACCATTCATGAGTGTCTACATTTTGTTGCATATCATTGAATGTTGGATTCAGTGTGGTAGTTGAAATAATTTTGTATTACTAGCATTTCAAATTTATCGCAGTATTGTAAAGGGAATGTTAATCTCCATGTTTGTGATACATTCTCTGTGTGAGCTCACTCTCATTTTCATTCTCATTTATGCTTACTATCGCTTACACACATACATACTCTCACACACTCATCCATGCACTAGAACCTTTTCATTAATAGGTTTTGTTGCTGTTGTAGTTGCAGGCATAGAGTTTAAAGTTTAAAGTTTAAAGTTTGGTTTTGATTCCATTTGTTACAATGGATATTCTTGCCCGCCGTGGTGCCCAGCCACAGCAGTAACCTCCAGGCGACAATTGCAACTTCTTGCGCCTGGGCGGGGCGTGAACCGCCAACCCCTCGGATGAGAGGCCGACATGTTACCACTGTACTAGCCTGGAGGCTAGTACAGGTCTATGATGTACCTCATTTGGTCACAATTTTGCCAGTAGCTAAATATCCCCTCTAGTAGCTAGTAGCACTTAACATCCCCTCCTCTCTATTGCCTTTCTTTTTCTCTTACTATCTTATATGTATGATATGGTTCACCGAGTATATATAGCAGTTGGACAGATGATATCTGACAGGGAAACCGAAGGATGACCCTGCTGCAGAAATGTCACTTTATGTTCGTCAATGCAGACAGTAACTGTCTGAGGATGTAGTGGAAGGGTGCTGCCTGCTAGGATGCCCGTAGATCCAGTGAAGGACAAAGAACTCACCAGTGCAGGTGCCAGTCGCCCCAGGATGCTGTGGAAGGGTGCCACCTGCCAGGACAGCCACATATCCAAACTTCAGGGCTCATTGGCACAGGTATCAGCCACCCTGAGATGCCAAAGAGGACGCTTCCTGCCCGGACGCCCGTAGATCCAGCCAAAGGTTACGAGGACGTCTGGATGAGCACGTAGCCGAGAAGGACTTGGATGAGAACTATTAGGGCGTGTGGACCTGGATAATGACTACGAGGAAGTCTAGACAAATCCAGAGTCAAGGAGAACCTGTGTGAGACCGAGGACATGTGGACGTTGAGGACGGATGGGTTCACCAGGGATCAGGAAGAAAAGGATGACAAGGATGAGCAGCCACGGAGATGGACCAAGGACAACACACACGAGACCAGGATGACCCCTTTAGGCCAATCTAAGGCGCCTCAAGGGTGAGGCGATATTAGGTGGCTGAGCAATATAGTATTTACATTAGCATGATTTCTGTAAGCCTTGAGACCAATAGACCACATGGCTGTTTGCCAGGTGGCTCTAGGGTAATTTAGAACCATCAAACCAGTGAGGAATTAGATGATGATCATATCTGACCTCAACTGACCCTCACAGTTCACTCCCAACAGGCACCGTGTAAAGGTCACCACCAGCCTCTGGCCCTCCAAGGTTGGCTTGCTGGACATGCAACACCATGCTTGGCTCTTGCCCTATGACAACATCTGGTGTGTTCCCCTTAATGTGCTGTACTCTTCCTTAATAAAGAGCCAAGCCATTTAAACACTGTCACTGCCCTATCACTCATAGCCATTGTTTAGAGGCACTAATAGCCTTTTACAGTGAGATCAGTCAGTGTAGATAGTGCACCAACTTGGAATTCAGATGTAACTGTGACAAGGCATGACGATGTGGAGGACATTAAGGATGAAGAGTAGTAATAAGGAGGGTGGGGGTAGACAATGAAGAAGACTGTGCAGCAGAAGATGGAGTGGAGGATGTTGGGAGAGAGGAAGGTTGAGTAATGACCTGGGTGGATGATTTGGAATGGATAGAGTTGATTGCAGACATTGGAGAGGGGGTATTAGAATCAGTCAGAGCCATAGAGGAGGCAGGGGTCAGGAAACCATTGAAATCAAATTTAGAGAGGCTAGTTGATGAAGGGGCAAACCTAAATGCCTCTAATAAGGGTAAAACATCTTCATTGTTGGCCATAGTGAGCCTGAAATAAATGGAGAGAGGAAACAGTCTACCCCTTGGTCCCCAAGAGGGGGGTAAGAGCTAGACAATACCGTACCCATGGCTCGTAGAGGCCATTCACGACTGACACAAAGCCAGCCTTTCATCCTTTCAGCATGGCTCTCACACCTTCGGAAGTGGACAGAAGAAGGGGATGATGAAGAAGAGAAAGAAAGGAAAGGGAGAGAAAAAAAGACCATGCAAAATTAGTTGAGGCGAGGGCTGTGAGGTCCAAGGTAGGGGTGATCCCCTACATTGAGCATCAGTCTCTGTCTCCTAAACCCCTCTACAGTAACAACGAGCAAGGGAATAGGGGGGCATTTTATCTGAAGCTTTGCTTTTTAATTTTATATGGTATCCACTCAACAGATTATCATCAGTTTCATCAACTGAGTTTTGTTTCAAACTCAAGAAATTATCAGTTTACATGCAAACTGTGTGAAATGAAATTATTTTATATAACAAGCACTTCAATTTTTTCTATTTTTTCTGTATTTTTTAATACAGCAGGTCACAGCCTACCTCCCAAGGATGACCAAGAATCAAGCATGTGTTTTGGCCAAGACAAGCAAGATTCAACTAGTGCTGATCCCAGCTAAGGTCTGAAAGCACCCCCCAAGATGACTGTGTGCCAAGTATCACTCCTGTGTCCAAGTCCTGCTCAGTGGCACAGGTTGTTTCAACTGGGAGTGGTGAGGAAGTACAGATTGTCCCTGAGGTTGAACCAAAGGAGGACCATGACAGGTGTACCAGTGTTCGAAGAAGTCTCCGCTTACTCTCCCTCCCATCTGCTGTTACCCCCAATGTATCAGGAAAGTTGAGAAAGCTTATTTTATGTATGTGTGTGTGCTTGCTAGATGATTAGTATTTAGGTCAATAGTTCTGCAAGGTAATGGTATTCTTTTAATAGGTCTAGTCACCATTTTTGTACAATCATCAGTGCAAACTGTAGCTGGTGAAAATACTTTTTCACTGGCTACATTTCCTGTCTATGATTTGTGTTTACTCAGCACAATCAACATATGGGTTTGGTACTCAACACAAACAAATTATGGTTTGGAGTCACTGGTAGCACAGCACACTTGCACTGAATATACAATGTAGTTTGTTTTAACAGGCACCCTATTATTTCTTTATTTTGTTTATTTGTATTTTTGGTTCTTTTCTGTGCAACTTGTTTCCTCACTAACCATAATATTTATCTCAACAGCCAACAGTATGAGTCACACATCAGCCCTGAAAGAAAATGAAGAGCCTGTGAGGTGTGAATGTGGGGTGCACCATGATGATGGCCTAATGATACTATGCGATATCTGCAAAACATGGCAGCATGCTGTGAGTTTCATCTTTCCTTCTGTTCAACTTTTTTGACATGTCATCATAGTGTCCTATTCTTTGCCATAACTGATCTTGGAGTGATAGGTATATTTAGTTATTTTCCAAATAATTTTCATTTGACAGTTGTGCTTCAAATTGTCAAAAAAGGATGAGGTTCCTGAGCGGCATGTGTGCCTGCAGTGCTCTATCACCTCAGGCTTGCCTTGTACTGATTCCTCCTTCAAGGACATGACCAAGGTAACATTTAGATTGGTTGCTTAGGCAAATTGTAAACTGTAACCAGGGGTTCAAATTTTTAGCATCTGGGTGTTGATTTTAGACAGGATTAGACTGGCAAAACTATAATATCTTTAATATCTTCATGATACACAAAACACAGGGCTGTCAAACTCATTTACCCCAGGGGGCTACATTTCACGTAAAGTATACAGTATGTTGGCCAGATAATTGTGAGTTGATGTGATTAAACTTTCGTATGGTTGACGTAAAAATATAGGCTGTTTCACTCATTACAAAAACATAATAATACAAAAAAGCCTGTAAAAGTGTAAGGGATAATCTTAAAAGATGAAAGCTGGCTTAATTAAATCATGTAAAACGGTTGACTGTCAGACTGATGTAGCAAATGTGCCATGGGTTACATATAGGAGTGTGGTGTGCCACTTGTTTGATATGTGGCCCACCAATTTTACTTGTAAAACGTATTGGATGATTAGACAGTAACATGTTTCACATTTTCATTATGTTGTCAACTTAACCCTTTTAAATACTTACAGGAGAAGATCCAGCAGGTATGCCTTATCCGCCGTGCTTTGGAATTCCTAAAGGGATACCATGTCAGGGTGACAGTCACCAAACTGGGCCAGCGCCTTGGAGTGGACATTTCACAGGCTCAGAAGCTCATGGAACACTTGGACGCCATGATGGTCTTTGAGGATAGAGGGAAAAGGAGGTCAGTATCCAGTCATCTGTTTCCTTTTTTCATGTCTTCTGTGAGTATGACATAAGATCATCCTGTGTTAATTCTGCACATGTAAATAATTAACCTTGATAATATACCATGATGTAAAATAAAAATAGGTACCATTAGGCATATTAATATTGAACATCTATTGATCCTATATTTATGGGGATGCTGAAACAGTTTGTTAAAAAATCACTGGTATTCTTCCTTGTAAATGTCCCAACTTAATATGTTCTTCACCAATTTAACCCCCCCCCCCCCAAGGCAGGATATCCTTAGAGATGTGTAAAAAAGAAGAAGAAGAAGAAAAAAAAACATAACTTTTTTCTCAGATTTATCTTCCCATGTAGGGCATTGTAGGATTTTGACATAGTATTTTTTCCCTATTCATTTATTCTTTCATTACATGCAAAGCAGTTGTCTCCTTCCTATGTAATTAATGGAAAAACA
>NC_051401.1:43683162-43688162 GCF_015228065.2 Penaeus monodon | reverse complement strand
ACTTGTGTAAGCAAGACTACAGTAAGCCAATCCACACATTTTATAGATTTTCTGGGAGCAATGAATAGACTATTGCTCTCCTTGATAGTGATAATGGAGATTGAAACATGAGCTGTTTCACAGGTGAATATTGAAGCATTACAAGAAGTGGCATGTAGTAGTGTGGAGTTACATGTTGAAAATCCTGTGTCACGAAGGGCTCTAATGACACGGAGCAACAGACTGTCACGAAACAAGGCCAAACTGCCAGTTACAATGGTGAGTGATGAGTGATAACAGCTTTATATTTGGATTATGTTATTTTGCTTTGTTTGCTGCCTCCTCCTCCTCCTCCTCTTCTTTTTCTCTGCAATTCTTTTTTTCCATTATCAATATGATTGATAATATGTAAACATTTACCCGGTCAACTCCAGAAAGTCAAAATATGTACTTTTAATCATGATGGTAAATATCATGATCATATAACCAAGGCAAGTTTTCATTAGTTTTGAATTAATGAAATGGCTCTTACATCTAAGAGGACTCCCCATTCTCTCTCCCTCCTCCACAGAACCTGAATGACTTTGAAATCAGCAGCTCCCAGGGTTCCCCAACACCAGAGCATCACCATAAGGGAAAGAGAGCCAAGATTTTGTAACCAAATACATGAAGATTTGGAAAGAATGGGAGAGATTATGAAATACACAAGAAATCAAGTTCAGTTTAACTTTCAAAGATGCTGTTTTCTTAGCCAAGATTTGCTTATATTTCCAATTACAGTATCATTTATTTGGAGGGGAAATTGTTAGAACTCATGAATGCAGGACAATTTTATGATTTTGTTTTGAGACTATGTCAGTTAAATCTTCTAAGGAATGTTTGCTGAAAATTACTTTCAGGCTATTATTCATTGGTGGAATTTTAGTGGAAAATTTCAGGTTTAAGTTTAAAATGGTTAAAGAGAACTCTTTTTTTTTCTTCTTTCTTCTTTCTTTTCTTTTTCTTTTCTTTTCTTTTCTTTCTTTTTTCTTTTTTCTTTTCTTTCTTTCTTTTCTTTTCTTTTTTTCTTTTCTTTTCTTTTTCTTTTCTTTTTTTTCTTTTCTTTTCTTTTCTTTTCTTTTCTTTTTTTCTTTTTCTTTTCTTTTCTTTTCTTTTCTTTTCTTTTCTTGCATATGTGTTTTAGTTTATCTCCTTGATAGGTCTTTAGTCTTTGCTTTTAAAGTTTCAGCTGGTTTTATCAATATTTAGTTAGCCTTATGCTGTCAGTCAAGAAAAGCATATTATTTAGTGTTCTGTTGGTAGAATGAACTTTATTTCTTGATACAAATGATTTTATTCTTTAATGAATGATAAGGATTTAACAACAACAAAAAATTCTTTTCACGTATGATGTATAAACTAGGAAAACAGTCATAACACCTATAATATAGGGAAAAAAGTAAATTTGATCTTTTGTCTAACATTTGAGTGTACAATAGGTTCTTTATTAACTGAAAATGTGGCTGATACATTCATACTGATAATTAGTATTGAAATTTTCTTATGTAATTAGAAATAAAACAATGATCTTTCTAAGATGATATTAACTGTGAGCCGTTAGATTATAGCTAAATACATCATGTATCAGCTGTGCATTTATATGAGGCTCGTGTAAGTCACTATAAATAACCAAAAATATATTATTTTCATAATTTCTCTTTCTTTTTTACTTTCCTCATTTTATAAAAATGCCAAAAAGGGAGAGGCATAGAGGCAAGAAAAATGGCAACTTGATTCATCACGAAGTGGCAAGAAATGGATTAATGTGAGAGGCATAGGGAGGTTAAGTAAATAAAAGTACTTTATATTTTCTTTTGATTCCCTTACAGCTCTAGTAATTCTCTTGAACTCCAGCTTCTCCCAATTCTGTGTCTTGTTTCTCTTTGTATTTGTCTCTTTCATCTCCCCCCCCCCTCTCTCTCTCTCTGTCTTTGTCACTCCCTCTCACCCTCCTTTTCTCTCTTTGTTTTTCACTCTCTTTGTCACTCATGTTCACTCTCATCTCTCTTTGTCATTCACTCTCACTCTCCTTCTCTCTGTTTGTCACTCACTCTCACTGTCCTCTCTTTGTCTCTCACTCTTACTCTCCTCTCTCCTTGTCACTCACTCTCACTCTCCTCTCTCTGTTACTCACTCACACTCTCATCTCTCTTTGTCACTCACTCTCACTCTCATCTCTCTTTGTCACTCACTCTCATTCTCCATCTCTCTTTGTCACACACTCTCGCTCTCCTCTCATTGTCACTCACTAACTCTCACTCTCCTCTCTTGGTCACTCCCTCTCACTCTCCCTCTCTCTGTCACTCACTCTCACTCACTCTCTTTCTCTCTCATTGTCACTCACTCTCACACCTCTTTTTTCACTCACTCTCACTGTCCATCTCTCTTTGTCACTCACTCTCACTCTCCTCTCTCTTTGTCACAGAGAGATTGAATGCTAATATCCACAGTGATCAGCTAGTAGTATTATAATAATATTTCGAATCATGAACGAACTCGGAAGATGCTCAACCTCATTTTCGATTCCTCTACGAATATTGGCAAATGTTACTCGAAAGCGAACACGAAAAAGTTATTTATCTAAGGGGACCGCCCCGGGGAAAGACCGACATTCTCCAGCCATCTGATTATAAACAGATAACTTGTTTATATGACTATTTGTTTTTTTTTTTATTGGCAAGTTATAGAATATGTGATTGCGCTTCGTCTCACACATCTTTTTAACCTCGACCCGCCATATTTTCCTCCAAATATAAAAAATCGGGCTTTTACACGACCTGCGCATTCCGATGAACTTGACCGATTTCGAGGCGCACGAAAATTAAGAATTTGGAACAGGCCGATTTTTTGTACTAAATTTAGTGATGTCATATATATATATATATATATATATATATATATATATATATATATATATATATATATATATATATATATATATACACACACACACATCTCTCTCTCTCTCTCTCTCTCTCTCTCTCTCTCTCTCTCTCTCTTATATATATATATATATATATATATATATATATATATATATATATATATATTGTTTTCAATAGGGATCATATTTTGTAAAGATAATTGTTTTTCTTTGTTTTTCTTTTTTATATGAATGTAGATATTACTTTCTGAAACATTTAAGAAGTGTATTATATCATACAGGAAACTAATCTAGACCACAAAAACACTTTTTTTTCTATTTTTATTAGGAAAATCCGATTATGTATTAATGGTGGACTGAAATAGCAATTGCAGTACAAAATATAATCCTAGCATGAATACAACATATTGATTAAATTTTGAGAATTATAGAAGCACCTCCGTAAAATAAATGGAAGAAGGTTGTTTTCATTCCACGCTCCATTGAATTGAACTTTTTTTTTTTTTTTTTTTACAACGGAAACAACCATTTTCAAGTAAAAAATTCGGAGAGGTTGGCTCGGTACCGACTGTAGCGAAGCCAAACCGAAATGTTATCTAATCCTTTTATTTATTTACTAATTATTTTTTTATTAGTGTTTCGTACTCGGTACACATGCAGACCCTTGTATAAGCTACAACATATTACCAAGAAGTTTCGATGAGAAGCATGTTTCGTGTGTAAATGTACACAAAACGTAAATTTGTAAAGAAAAATCTCAATGAATATTTCATCATAATCATTGTGATTCTCATTTTTTTTCTGATATTGGAATAAAAGTGTATCTGCGCAAAGTCACCAAATGCCGAATGCAAAAGTCCACGCATGGGTGTACCTGGCGCTAATTACTGCGTGCGCTTGCTCTAAAACACATATACTCACTTTCCTCTTCCTCTTTTACAATTTTTACTGACTCCCGTAACTCATTAACTCTCATAAAGTCAATACACACCACCAACCCCCTTGTTTGTAAGATCCAGAACTGGTTGTTCTACCTATCCACACGCCATAAAACAATCAAATTTTGCTGGGTGCCCAGCCATGTTGGAATCCCCGGCAATGAACAGGCAGATACACTAGCACGCCACGCCTCTATGTCCACATCATACCAATCACGCTTCTCACGTATCCCAGCCACGGATTATTACCCACACTTTAAGACCTTCTTGTATAATCGATGGCAATCTTTTTGGTCAAGCCTCCGCACTAATAAATTACATTCTGTAAAACTATCAATCTCCTCCTGGTCAGCTCCATTTCATCGGAACAGACGTTGGGAGACCGCTCTCGCCCAAGTACGCATTGGCCACACCCGTCTAACACACTCCTATCTGATGTCACAATCTGATCCACCCTTATGTTCCTTATGTAATGTTCCCCTTTCAACCCCACACATCCTATTACCGTGCCCACGTTTTGAAACAACCCGTACCTCTGCTTTCCCCCATCTATCCTCCCTTCACCGACCTCCCAACCTATCAGACATCCTTTCAGAATCCCACACTTTCTACTTCAACAACCTATTCTCTTTCCTCAAACGTATACATATCCTTCATCTAATCTAACTCCTTACCACACCCGACCCTAACCCTTTCACTCACCAATTCCTTTGCCCAGCTTAGACAACTAATCACTAACTCAACCACCCTTCCCAAACATTAACTATAGTGCTACATGACCTTAGATGTCTAGCACATTTCTCTTGCTTTTAACCATTAACCATTAACCATTACTGCGTGCGTAGTTTACCTGTTAGCGCTTATGCCCTTGTACTTCCCAAGAAACAACCAGACTTGGGCTCTAACAATCATTTGGTAGTTTCCTCGTTCGTGTTCGTATACCATATACTAGACTCAGCATGAGCCTTTTCCCCACACCCTCCGCCCGGCAGCAGTCTCCTTAAGGTATTGTTTAAAAGTACTCTTAATCTGCCATTAGTGTTTTCACACCTGATTTGGCACTGATATATTCTAAGATGCTGTCGAGATATATCGAATTAGTAATTAAATATCACCTTTTCTTGTTTTATGTATGCCCACGTGATTTCTCAAACGTGTTT
>NC_051401.1:43665662-43670662 GCF_015228065.2 Penaeus monodon | reverse complement strand
GATCTGTGATATGGGTTTCTTTTGGGGATCTATGCTGTAAAGGGTTTCTTTGGGGCTTGCTGTAGAAGGTTTTTCTTTAGGGATCTGTTTTCTCAAAGGTTTTTTTTTGGAATCGGGGATATATTTTTTCTTTTAGGGGCTGGCTGTAAAAGGTTTTTCTTTGGGGGATCTGTGTCTAGAAGTTTCTTTTGGGACTGTTTTCTCAAAAGGGTTTCTTTTAGAATCTGTGATTAGGTTTTTTTTAGGATCTGTGTGTAAAGGTTTTTTTTTAAGGATCTGGGGTTCTCTAAGGTTTTTTTTGAGACTTGTATAGGTTTTCTTTTAGGGATCTGTGCTGTGGAAGGTTTTTTTTGGGGATCTGTGATATAGGTTTTTTTTAGGATCTTCGTAAAAGGTTTTTTTTTGGGGATCTTGTTCTCAAATGTTCCTTTTAAGGGATCTGTGTATGGTTTCTTTTATACGGGCTGTAAAAGGGTTTCTTTTGGGATCTGTCCCCTAGAAGGTTTCTTTTGGGGATCTGTGTTCCAAAGGGTTTCCCTTTTTTAGGGATCTTAAATTAGGTTTCTTTTAGGGATCTTGCTGTAAAGGATCTTTTTAGGGATCTGGTCTAGAAGGTTTTTTTGGGATTTTGTTCTGTAAGGTTTTCTTTTGGGGTCTGTGTTCTCTAAGTTTTTTTTTTAGGGTCTTGGTCTGGGTTTTTTTTAGGGATCTGTGCTGTAGAAGGTTTTTTTGGGGTCTGTGCCTAGAAGGTTTCTTTTGGATCTGTGTTCTCAAAGGTTCCTTTTTAGGGATCGTGATATAGGTTTCTTTTAGGGATCTGTGCTGTAGAAAGATCATTTAGGGACATGCGCTCTAGAATATTTCTTTTGGGGATCTGTGCTCTAGGGGGTTTCTTTTAGGGATCTGTGTTCTAGAAGGCTTCGTTGGAAGACCTACAGACAGGGTGGACAGAGTGAGGTTTAGATGTATCACACCAGAAACTGGACACTAACGGGAAAAAAGGGTTTGGGTTTTCAGACCAATGCCCGATAAAACTTTTCATTAAAATAGGTGCTTAAAATCGTCATCTTATAGAGCATCAATATTCACGATAATCACTCTATCTCATATTGATGGATGAAAGTGGAAGCTCAAAGTAACAAAATATTTGGTAAATGAAATTGATCTGAGACCCCCTTTGGACGCGCATACTCTCAAATCATGGAGATGTTAAAGCTTCATTCAAAGAGAGGCGTAACTGGTGAGAGGAAGTCACTCTTTGGGTCTGTGGAGTCGGCTCTTAGATAAACAGGATCCGCACCTGAATTCACCAAGAGACCTTATCTGACCTTTTTGTTTCCCCACCCGCAAAACCCAGCTTCTTCCTGACCTTCTATGGCATTGGATCATCATGATTTCCGTCCTGGCATTGATCTTTCCCGCTCATGTCACTGACCTTAATCCATCTTGTCAATGGTTTTATTTCTTAATAGTACGAACATTATTCCGTTTTATCGGTGTTTTATCTCATCTTATCTATTTCATAAGTACCTATACTTCAGAAACGAGTTTATTGTTGTGTTATTGTTGACCTGCCATTGTCATGATTATTTTTGTACCATAGTCTTTTATTATGGGCCCATTATTTGGTCATGGGTGGGAAACCAAGGTAAATTATCAAAGGGGTTTTTTTTAATTTTGATTTTTAATCAAAATTTGGTTTGTGAAAGGTGAAATTAGGAGAGGCTAATAGATCTGTTGATGGGTCAGGTATAGAGATAGACAGGTAGAAAGACAGTGATAGATTATAATAGACGGTGTTTATGGAAAATAATTCTGTAAAAGGCTATCCTAAAAATCACTTCTCCTCTTCTCCCCTTTCCCTCCCCTCTGCTTTTTTTCCTCCTCCACCAAGGCCCGATGAAAGGGAGGGGAGGGAAGGCAAGGAAAATCTTGTCTTGGAGGGTGTCTCCCCCATCTGTCTTTTTTTGTTTGGGTTTTTCGGGTAACATATTACATACATTTAATTTTTGACATAACTGCTACACACCACACCAACACACACCACACACACCCCTCAAACACCCCACACACACCACACCACACACACCCACACCACCACACACACACACACACACACACACCCCCAACCCCCACACACACACCACACAACATATGTATAATTATTTTATATATATTTTATATATATGTATATATATTTTTATATATTATTATATAATATATATATAATATTTTACACACACACACCACACCACACACAACAACCAAACGCACCTCCCACACACACCAAAAACCCCACACACACACACCACCACCACACACCACACCACAACACACACACACACACTATAAGATGTGGATTTCTATTTCGGGTTTCAGGATGTGAAATTCTATTTCGGTTACGGTGTAAAAATTTTTTTTTCGGCCATTTACCCGGGGGTGTTTTCCCGTGGATCCCAAAGTCCCAAATAAGAAACCCCCCCTCACGAGGGGGGGAGGTCAATTTTTTTATCTGCCTCTTTTTACCCGGAGTTCGTGCTAAGCTACCACCGCGCTAAGGCAGCCCTCGCCTCCCCCCGGGGGCTGACCGTGACCTCCGCGCGGCCCCCATAAACCCCTAAAACTAAAAATGTCGTGTTCTTAACTGCGTGGTGTCAACTCTCGAAAAAAAGAGCCCAAACGATACCATATCAAAACCCCTCAAGCCAATGTAATTGGGTCCTATCCCGTTATAATATATTATATATAAATATAATTAATAATATTATAAATATATAAAATATATATATAAATTAATAATTTTTTTTTTTTTTTTTTTTTTTTTTTTTTTTTTTTTTTTTTTTTTTTTTTTCTGTTCCCCAGCTCTTTTCTTTCTTGTGACGACTTGGTTCAAATAGATCTTCGCGGCGCCGATTTGTTCCCTTATCTTTCTCATATCTACGGATGGTTGGTAGTTCAAATAGGTCTATGCGGACCGCTACTACATCTCCCTCTTCTTTTTCTTCTTTACCTTTGTGAAAAAAAAACCAAAAAAAAAAAAAAAAGAGAAAAAATTAAAAACCAACATTAAAACCTAAATTGTTAGATAACCGGGTAGTGGTAAATTTCCACCCCCTTTTCTCTGTTGCCTTTCTTTTCTCTACTCTGGCCCTTACGTGTATGATCTGGCTCCCCGACTTTATTTGCAGTCGGCCCCCCCGGCACCGAGGGGACCCTTAGGTCTGTGGAAGGACGTCTCGAAGATCGCCAACCCACGGCCGGTTTTCGTCAGAAAAAAGGTTTTTGCCGTCCCCCTGTGTGGCGGGCGTTTCCTCCAACTCCCCCCAATCCGCGAAACCCACCTTGCCGCAGGGACCCTCGCCCCAGAATGCTGTGCCCGGGGACGCCTCGATCCCGGGCAAATCCGACTCGTAGGGCAGACTCGCCCCCGGATCCCCCCCTGCCCCGACGCCCCCTAATCCGACGAAGATTAGAGGACGTGGACGCGAGAAGGGCCTGGACAGATCTGTGAGGGGCTGTGGACGAGGACGGGCCCCCGATTTTGGCCTGGGCCAGGACTACAGAGGCATGGGCGAATCCGAAGTCAAGGGGGACCTTTGCGAGACTTTTTGAGGCGTGTAAATCGAGACGACAAAACACCAGGATCAGAGATCGAGACAGGGACAGCAGCCACGAAAAGGCACCAGGGAAAAACACAGTACGTGACGACCGCCAAAATTAGGGCCCCTTGAAGGGGCCTCGAGGCGAGGCGCGAGTAGGGGCCGAGCAAAATAAGATTTTGGGTAAATTTTATTTCGGTACAGGATTGGATAAATTTTATTTCCGGGTTTCCGTGACCACGTGGCTGTTTTCCACTGGATCCAAAAGTCCCCAAATAAGAAACCACCCCTCGCGGGGCGGGGTCACATTTTATCTGACCTCGTTTGACCGGGAGTTTTGTGCTAAGCTACCACCGCGCAAGGGCAGCCCTCGCCCCCCTCCAGTGGGCTACCGGCCTCCGCGGGCCCGATAAAAACCCTAAACTAAACATGTCGTTTCTTATACTGCGTGGGGTCAACTCTCAAAATAAGAGTCAAGCCGAATACCAGTATCAATAACCCGCAAGCCAATGTAATTGGGTCCTATACCCTTTTTACACACACACAATGTGAAAATAGATAATCATAGAAGATAAATGTTTATATTTATATGAATATATATATAATTTTATGTATGTATGATGTGTGTTTTTTGGGGTGTGTGTGGTGGTTGTGTGTTGTGTGTTTTGTTGTGTTGTGTTTGTTTTTAATAATTATTAACAAAATTTTATATTATATATTTTTAAAATAATATATATATATATATATTTATTTTATTATATGTTTTTTAAAATTATATATATTATTCATATATATATATATTATAATTTATAAAATATAATTAATATATATATATATATATATTATTTAATATTTTATATCTATATATATTTAATAAAATATATTATTTATTATAATATATTTTTTTATTATTATATATATATATTTATATTTTTATAATATATAATAATTCATAAAATACACACACACCAACACACCAACACATACACACCACACCAACAACCACCCACAATTATATTATATATATATATTATTATATATTATTAATTATTATATATTATTTTATTATATATATTTATATATATGTTTATAATAATATGTAATATTTTATAATTTAATTTTTATATATATTATATATTTATATTACATTATATATAACATATTATATACTAATTTATTTTATATATATTTATATATATATAATATATATATATATATATTACTTTAATCTATTATATATATATATTAATATATATTATATTTATATAATATATATATTATTATATATATATATATAAAATATGCATTGTTTTTTTTCAAAACCCTTTATTCCCGCAGGGCATAGGCCCCTCTCAAATTTTTACTGAGAGGTTACATGGCAGTGCCCCCCCTTGGGCCCGA
>NC_051401.1:43653998-43658998 GCF_015228065.2 Penaeus monodon | reverse complement strand
GACGCATTCGCACTTATTTTTCCCGGGAAGGTTTTTTGGTTTCCCAAGGAAAATTTAAAGACGCGATCTCTCGTTTGCTTATTATGGCCCCTTCCCGGGGGGGGGCGCTTTGGCGACTCTTTTGTTTTTCCCCCCCCCCGATTCTCTTGTTTTTGTTTTTGTTTTGTTTGTCTATTTATTCATGTATTGTTTTGTGTTTTCATTCTGTTTGAAAGGAAATGTGCATATATGAAAAGAAGAGAGAGAGAGAGGGGGAAGCAGAAGAGGAGAGAGAGAGAGAGAGAGAGAAAGAGAGGGGGGGGGGAGAAAGGAGAGAGAAAGAGAGAGAGAGAGAGATAAAGGGAGAGGGAGAAGTGTGACGTAAAATCCATGGAAATAAGGGGTGGGGTGGGGGAAAAATTGACTACCGGATCGGTCTTTTTAAAAATTCTTTTTCGTTTTCGTAATCTTTTCGTTATCTTTATTTCTTTTTTTCTTTTTTTTCCTTTTTTGATTTTTAAATCTTTTTTTTTCTTTTTTTTTTGGGTTTTTCTTTGGAAAAATTTTTATTTCCCTTTTTTTTGGTTATTCTTTTTTTTTTCTTTTTCCCTTTTAGTTTCCCTTTTCAATTGCCTTTTCCTTTCTTTCTTTTTGTTTTTCCTATTCGTTTTTTTTTTTTAATTGTGTAGCAGAGTATGTAAAAACACACCACACCAAAACACACACAAACCCACACCACACAACACACACACACCCCACACACACACACACACACACACACACAAAACAACACGCACAAAAAAAAAAAAAAAAAAAAAAAAAAAAAAAAAAAAAAAAAAAAAAAAAAAAATAAAAATTATATAAATATTATATATATATTTTATATATATATATACCCTTATATATATAATATATATATTTTATTTATATAATAAATTATTTTTTTTCTAAAAACCCAAGATGTCTTCATAAAAGTAAAAAACGTATTAGCTAGATACAAAAATAAGTTTTTTTAAAAAAACAAAATTTAAATTTACCCCAAATCGGTAATATATCTGTGGGGATAAAACTAATTTTGTTCGTCCCCCTTTTTATACTGAGGTGCGCTGCTGGGGTTGGGGGGGGGGGGGGGTCTGTGTTTTCTAAGGTTTCTTTTAGGGATCTGTGGTCTAGGTTTCTTTTAGGGGTCTGTGCTCTAGAAAGATCGTTTAGGGATCTGTGATCTAGGTTTCTTTTAGGGATCTTTGTTCTCTAAGGTTTCTTTTAGGATCTGTGCTCTAGAAGGTTTTTTTTTTTAGGGGATATTTGTTTTCCCCAAAAGGGTTTTTTTTGGGGGTCTGTGATTTAGGTTTTTTTTTAGGGATCTGTGCTTTTAAAAAGGGTTTTTTTTAGGGGGCCCGTGCTCTAGAAGGTTTTTTTTAGGGACTTTGTTCTCTAAGGTTTTTTTTAGGGATCTGTGATTTTTAGGTTTCTATTAGGGATTTTGTGCTCTAGAAGGTTTTCTTTTAGGGATCTTTGGTTTTTAGAAAGTTTTTTTTTAGTGGGTCCGTGATATAGGTTTCTTTTAGGGGTCTGTGCCCGTAGAAGGGTTTTTTTTGGGGGTCCTGCTCTAGAAGGTTTCTTTTTTGGGGGTCTGTGATCTAGGAGATTTTTTTTTTGGAATCTGTGGTTTTTCTAAAGGGTTTTGGTTCCCTTTTTTTTTCTAAAGGGTTTTTTTTTAGGGATCTGTGGTCTAGGTTTTTTTTTAGGGGTCCCCGTGCTCTAGAAAGATCTTTTTGGATTTTGTGATCTAAGGTTTTTTTTTGGGGGTCTGTGATCTAGAAGGGTTTTTTTTGGGGGTAGTGATCTAGAAGGGTTTTTTTTTAGGGGTCTGTGTTCTCTGAGGTTTCTTTTTGGGGTCTTTGGGTAAAAGGTTTTTTTTAGGGGTCTGTGGGTTTTAGAGGTTTTTTTTTTGGGGGTCTGTGATCTAGGGAAGGTTTCCCTTTTGGGGTCTGTGTTCCTAAGGTTTCTTTTAGGGATCGTGTTTTTTCTAAGGTTTCTTTTTGAGACTGTTTATATGGTTTCTTTTTGGGATCTGTCTGTAGAAAGATCGGGGTTTTGGGAACTGTGATCTAGATTTCTTTTAAAAGGGTCTGTGTTCTCTAAAGGTTTTTTTTTTAGGTCTGGGGGCTAAAGGTTTTTTTTTAGGGGCCCGTGCTCTAGCAGTCGTTTTAGGGTCTGTTTATCTAGAAAGGGTTTTCCCTTTTTTGGGTCTGTATCTAGAAAAGGTTTTTTTTTAGGGATCTGTGTTCTCTGAGGTTTTTTTTTTAGGGTCTGTGGGCTAGGTTTTTTTTTTGGGTCTGTGCTCTAGAAAAGATCGTTTTTGGGTCTGTGATCTAGAAGGGTTTTTTTTTTTGGGGGTCTGTGATCTAGAAAGGGTTTTTTTTGGGGGTCTGTAATAAGAAGGTTTTTTTTTAGGGGTCGGGGTTCTCTAAGGTTTCCTTTTTGAGATTTTGTGATATAGGTTTCTTTTAGGGATCTGTGCTGTAGAAAGTTCGTTTAGGGATCTGTTTCTGTAAGGTTTTTTTTTGGGAAACTGTGTTCTCTAAAAGGGTTTTTTTTAGGGAAACCCGTGGCTAGGTTTCTTTTAGGGGTTTTGGGGCTGTAAAAAGGTTTTCCCCTTTTGGGGGTCTGTTTCTCTAAGGTTTTTTTTAGGGATTGTGCTGTAGAAAAGGGTTTTTTTAAGGGATCTGTGGGTTCCCCCTAAGGTTTCTTTAGAGAAACTGTGATTAGGGTTTTTTTTAGGGGTCCCGTGCTGTAGAAAGATCGTTTGGGAAACTGTGATCTAAAGGGTTTTTTTTAGGGTCTGTTTTTTCCCAAGGTTTTTTTTTAGGGGTCTGTGGGCTAGGTTTTCTTTTTTGGGGGCTGGGGCTCTTAAAAAAAGATCGTTTTTGGGGTCTGTGATCTAGAAGGTTTCTTTTTGGGTCTGTGTTCTCTAAAGGGTTTTTTTTAGGGGTCTGTGGTCTAGGTTTCCCTTTTGGGATCTGTGCGTAGAAGGTTTCTTTTGGGGGGTCTGTGTTTCTAAAGGGGGTTCCCTTTTTGGGGTCTGTGCTGTAGAAGGTTTCTTTAAGGATCTGTGTTCTCTAAGGTTTTTTTTTTAGGGGGCTGTGGGCTAGGTTTCTTTTTGGGGTCTGTGCTCTAAAAGATCGTTTTTTGGGGTCTGTGATCTAGAAGGGTTTTTTTTTGGGGGTCTGTGAAACTAGAAGGTTTTTTTTTTGGGGGGAAAGTGTTTTAAAAAGATTTTCTTTTTTGGATCTGTGTTTTTCGAGGGTTTTTTTTTAGGATCTGTGATTAAAGTTTTTTTTAGGATCTATGCTGTAGAAGGTTTCTTTTTTGGGGGTCTGTGCTGTTTAAAAGGGGGCTTTTAGGGATCTGTGTTTTCTAAAGGGTTTTTTTAGAGACTTGATTAGGTTTTTTTTTAGGGTCTGTTTCTGTAGAAGGTTTCCCCTTTTTGGGGGTCTGTGATCTAGAAGGTTTCTTTTTTGGGATCTGTGTTTTTCTAAGGTTTTTTTTTTGAGATCTGTGATATGGTTTCTTTTTGGGGTCTGTGCTGTGGAAGGTTTCTTTTAGGGATTTGTGTTTTGTTTTTTTTAGGGGGCTGTGCTGTGAAGGTTTTTTTTTTGGGGGTCTGTGTTCTCTAATGTTCCTTTTAGGGATCTGTGATTATAGGTTTCTTTTAGGTATCTGTGATGTAAAAGGGGGTTTCTTTTGGGGAAACTGGGGCTCCCAGAAGGTTTCCCTTTTTGGGATCTGTGTTCTCTAAGGTTCCTTTAGGGATTGTGATATAGGTTTCCCTTTTTGGGTCTGTGGGTGTAAAAAGGATCGTTTTTGGGGTTTTGATCTAAAAGGGGGGTTTTTTTGGGATCTTTTTTCTTTTAAGGGTTTTTTTTGGGGGTCTGTGCTCTAGAAGGTTTTTTTTTAGGGATCTTGTTCTCTAAGGTTCCTTTAGGGATCTGTGCTGTAGAAAGATTTGTTTAGGGATCTTGTTTTTGTAAGGTTTCTTTTAGGGAAACTGTGTTCTCTAAGGTTTCCTTTTTGGGTCTGTGGTCTAGGTTTTTTTTAGGGATCGTGCTGTAAAAAGGTTTTTTTGGGGGATCTGTCTCTAGAAGGGTTTTTTTTGGGGGTCTGTGTTCTCTAAAGGTTTCCCTTTTTGGGAAACCCGTGATAAGGTTTCTTTTTTGGATCTGTGCTTTTAGAAAAATCGTTTAGGGACGGGGCTCTAAATTTTCTTTTTGGGGGGCTGTGCTCTAGGGGGTTTCTTTTTGGGATCTTTTTTTTTTTTTTTTTTGGGGGGGGGGTTTTAGAAGGCTTTTGTTGGGAAAACCTACAGCAGGGTGGGCAGAGTGAGGTTTTTGATTTATTTTACACCAGAAACTGGACACTAACGGGAAAATGAAGGGATGGTTTTTAGACCAAGTTTCCCCATAAAAAGTTCATTAAATAATATGTTATTAAAACGTCATCTTAAAAATGAGCATTTAAAATTTTACGATAATGCCCTCTATCTCATGTTGTAAATGGTGTAGATGGAAGCTCAAAGTAACAAAATATTTTGGGAAAAGAAATTGATCTGAGACCCCCTTTGGGCCGCCCTACTCTCAAATCTGGAGAGTTAAAGCTTCCTTCAAAAGAGGCGTAACTGGTGGGGGAGGAAGTCCCCTCTTTGGGGGCCCCGTGGAGTCGGCTCTTAGATAAACAGGACCGCACCTGAATTTTACCAAAAACCTTATCTGAACCCTTTTTGTTTTCCCCACCCCCAAAAACCCCGCTTCCTTCCCCGCCCTTCTATGGCTTGGATCATCAGTTACCTTTTTCCGGTCCTGCATTGGGTCTTTTTCCCGGGAAAGTCCCCTGACCTTAAACCATCTTGTCAATGGTTTTTTTTTCTTAATAGTACAAAATTATTCCGTTTTATCGGGGTTTTATTTCTATCCCTTTTCTATTTCATAAGTAACCCCATACTTCGAAAAGAGTTTTTTTGT
>NC_051401.1:43648791-43651398 GCF_015228065.2 Penaeus monodon | reverse complement strand
AAATAGATAGATGAAAAAAACCCGATAAAAACGGAATAATTTTCGTACTATTAAGAAATAAAACCATTGACAAGATGGATTAAGGTCAGTGACATGACGGGAAAGATCAATGCCAGGACCGGATAAGGTCACTGATGATCCAATGCCATAGAAGGTCAGGAAGGAAGCTGGGATTTGCGGGTGTGGAAACAGAAAGGTCAGATAAGGTCTCTTGGTGAATTCAGGTGCGGATCCTGTTTATCTAAGAGCCGACTCCACAGACCCAAAGAGTGACTTCCTCTCACCAGTTACGCCTCTCTTTAAATGAAGCTTTAACATCTCCATGATTTGAGAGTATGCGCGTCCAAAGGGGGTCTCAGATCAATTTCATTTACCAAATATTTTGTTACTTTGAGCTTCCATCTACATCCACTACAATCATGAGATAGAGTGCATTATCGTGAATATATCGATGCTCATATTATAGATGACGATTTAAGCTAACATAACATTTAATGAACGTTTTATCGCGCACTTGGTCTGAAACCATACCTTCATTTCCCGTTAGAAACCCTTGGGGGACCAACCCCAAAGAAATTTCTGAGGCATGTCCCAAGACCTTTTTAACACAGATCCCTAAAAAAAACCTAACCCCAATCCCAAAGAAATATTCTACGCGATTTTCCCCAAGAAAATTACCACAGATCCCTAAAAGAAACCTTACACAAGATCCCTAAAAGAAAGAAACAAGATCCCTAAAAGGAACCTTAAGAACAAGATCCCCAAAAGAAAAATTCTAAAACACAGATCCCAAAAGGAAACCTTTTAAAACAAAATCCCTAAAGAAACCTTAAGCAAAGATCCCTAAAAGAAAATTTGACCCCAGATCCTAAAGACCCTTACAACACATCCCTAAAAGAAACCTTAATCACAGATCCTAAAAGAACCTTACAGCACAGATCCCTAAAAGAAAAAACCTCACAGATCCCCCAAAAAAAAACTTTACAGCACAGACCCTAAAAAAAAACCTAACCAGATCCCTAAAAGAAAATTAAGAACACAGATCCCCAAAAAAACCTTTGATCCAGATCCCTAAAAGACTTTTACAGCAAGATCCCTAAAAAAACCTTATCACAGATCCTAAAGAAAACCCTTTGAGAACACAGTCCCCAAAAACCTTCTAGCCAGATCCCAAAAAAACCTTAAGCACGATCCCAAAAAAAACCTTTACACCCGATCCCCCAAAAGAAAATAGAAAAACAGACCCTAAAAGAAACCTTAGAAACAGACCCAAAAGAAACCTTAAAACACAGATCCCAAAGACTTCTACAGCCAATCCTAAAAAAAACCTATATCACAGATCTCTAAAAGAAAACCCTTTGAGACACAGATCCCTAAAGAAACCTCTATAAAAACAGATTTTCCCCAAAGAAACCCTTTTAGATCACGATCCCCAAAAAACCTTCTAGATCACAGTCCCCAAAAGAAACTTTTTTAAGCACAAACCCAAAAGAAACCTAACCCCAGATCCCCAAAAAAACCTCAGAGAACACGATCCCTAAAAAAAACCTTTAGATCACGATCCCCCCCAAAAAAAACCTTCTAGATCACGATCCAAAAGACTTCTAAGCACAGACCCCCAAAAGAAACCCAACCACAGATCCCTAAAAGAAACCTTAGAGAACAAAGATCCCTAAAAGAAACCTTTTAGACACAGTCCCCCAAAAAACCTTCTACAGCACAGATCCCCCAAAAGAAACCTATTCACAGATCCCTAAAAAAAACCTCAAGAACACAGATCCCTAAAAAAAACCCTTTAGATCACAATCCCAAAAAACCCTTTAGATCACAGTCCCCAAAAGAAACCTTCAGTCACAGACCCCAAAACGTCTTTCTAGAGCACAGCCCCCTAAAGAAACCTAGCCACAGCCCCTAAAAAACCTTAGAGAAAAAGATCCCAAAATTAAGAACACAGCCCAAAAAAAAAATCTCCCTAGATCCGATCCCCAAAAAAAACCTTTCTGAGCACGGACCCCCAAAAGAAAACCTTCTACAGCACGATCCTAAAAGAAACCTTTCAGGATCCTAAAAGAACTTTCTAGAACAAAATCCCTAAAAGAAACCTTTTCTGAGACAATCCAAATGAAAACCTATATCACAGACCCTAAAAAAAACCTTAGAGAACACAGACCCCAAAAAGAAACCTTAAGCACAGACCCCCAAAAAAAACCTTCTAAAACACGTCCCTAAAAGAAACCTAACACAGATCCCCAAAAAAAACCCTTAAGACAAAAATCCCTAAAAAAAACCTTCTAGAGCACAGATCCTAAAGAAACCTTTGGGAAAAAAAGTCCCTAAAAAAAACCCTAACACGATCCTAAAGACTTTCAAGCCAAAAACCCCTAAAAAAACCTAGACCAACAGATCCTAAAGAAACCTTAGAGAACAAAGATCCCAAAAAACCTTAGAACAGATCCCCCCCCCCCAACCCCACAGGCCCCCTTTTTAAAAAGACCAACACAGTTTTTCCCAAAAACCTAGGGGAAAAATTTTAATTTTTTTTTTAAAACATTTTCACAGCAAACGGACGTATGTACGTCTTATTTTTAAAAAAAATGTTTATTATAA
>NC_051401.1:43640571-43643691 GCF_015228065.2 Penaeus monodon | reverse complement strand
AAAAGCTGAATCACAGTCGCCCCCTGCTACCATGTGACTTAAAGAAGTTTTCGAAAAAAAAATTTTAAAAAAGCTAACCAAACTTGAAAAACATATCAAAAAAGAAAAAAAAAAGTGTCATGAAACGTCATCCAAAGCAAAAAATCACCTTTTTATTTTTGACAGAGACACTGCACTACTGTGAAAAGAGAACTTAGCTTTAGAATTTTTTTTATGCTTCCAAAGGTACCACTCCCATCTTGAGGGCTTCAGTAATCCCTGTGATCGCCACCCAGGCATGACGTCACTTGTTTTCGCTTTGGTTCCCATCCTCTTCTCTTCTTATTATTTCTCTCTCTCTCTCTCCCTCTTCTCTCGTCTCTCCTTTTTTCCCCTTCTTTTTTGCTGTTGCTTTTGAAATTTTGATCACCTTTATCTCAGGGTCTGTTTTTTTGTGTTTTGGTGGGTTTTGGGTTTACATTCAAGTTTTATTTTTTTTTTCCCTTTCCTCTCTTTCCCTATTTGTTTTCATTAAGGGGACTTTGGACGAATAATTTATAAATTTCGCATTTTTTACGCCAGAAATGCGAGTCAAAAAGTTCTTGCGCAAAAACACCTAATGAGAAAAAAATGTTCAAAAGCCATTAGCAAAAAATATTACCCCGGAAATTACTTTTTTTAAAGGGAAATCTTCGTTTTTGGATGGAAACAATAAATTCCTTCTTCCCCTTTCTCTTTTTCTTTTTTTTTTTAATTACCAAGCATTTCCCCTCACTTTAAAAAAAAAGGTATGTGATAATTTATGCGATTGAAAGGGTAAAAAAAAGGGTCTTCCCCTGAAACTTAAGTAACCCGGGAAAACACGCTCGTCTCTCCCCTCTCCTTCTCCTCTCTCTCTCTTCTCCCCCTTTCTCTCTCTCTCTCTCCCCTCTCTCTCTCCCCCTCCCCTCTCTCTCCCCCTCTCTTCTCTCTCCTCTCTCTCTCTTCCCCAAAGGGTAGCATGGGCAAATCCACCGCCGCCCACACACTCCGCCGCTCTGGCAAGGACTGAGTGACTCTGGCTGGCGCCCCCCCTCGCCTCCCCCTTCGCCTCCGCCTCCTGGGCCCCCCGATCTGCTCCTCCCCGCCCCCCCGCTTCTCTCGTCCTTTGGCAGACCGGACCCGCTCGGTGGCTGTAGGCTGCGGCTCAAGGCGCTGGGGCGGATGGCAGGATTTTCTGATTTTGGTTTGTCCTCGATTGCAATGGTATTTTTTGTTCGTTTCTCGTTGTGTGGTTCTGGCTGTGTTTGTTTCATTGTATGTCTGTCTGTTTCTTTCCATGTCTGCCTGTCTGTTTGACTGTCTGTCTGTCTGTCTGTCTGTCTGTCTGTCTGTCTGTCTGTCTGTATGTATGTATGTATGTCTCTCTCTGTCTCTCTCTCTCTCTCTCTCTCTCTCTCTCTCTCTCTCTCTCTCTCTCTCTCTCTCTCTCTCTCTCTCTCTCTCTCTCTCTCTCTCTCTCCGACTGTGACTCTCTCTTTCTCATTTTAGTTTATGATATTAGCAAACCCATAGGGAAAAATACATTTTCATTTCATTTGATCATATCCCATTCCCTAAAATTCGTAAGTCAATAACTCCCTCTTTATATATGTAAACAAAGCAACAACACAAATTATCAACACACACACACACACACACACACACACACAATAAGATATATATATATATATATTATATATATATATATATAATATATATATATATTATATATATATATATATATATATATATATATTATATATATAGCCCAAGTCAGTGCCGGGTAAATAGAGATGGGACTCGATAAAAAAAAAAAAAAAAAAAAAAAAAAAAAAACCGGGCGGAAGGCAACGGCAAACCACCGCTCAAATTGCCAGAAAAATCATGGAACCCATGATCTCAAGGGCGCGGTGGACGAATGGTTAGAGCGTCGGACTCAAGACTGTCACGACGGCAAACTGATTCGAGGGTTCGAGTCACCGTCCGCGCGTTGTTCCTTGGGCAAAGGAACTTCACCTCGAATGCCTACCTAGCTCCTGGGTGGCCAAGCCAGCCCAAGTCAGTGCTGGTCCCAAGCCCGGATAGAATAGAGAGAATGATTACCTAAAAGGTAACACCGGCACTCTCCGTGGAAAGGAACTGGGGACCTACCACGTACTCACTCCAAGAGCATCACAACATGAAAACTACAATTAAGTATCATGCTGTGACCACGGCGGCACAGACATGAACCTACCGTTAAAAGAAGAAGATATATATATAATATTATATATATATATATATAGATATATATATATATATATATATATGTATATATGTATATATGTTATATTATATATATATACATATATATACATATATATATATATATATATATATATATATATAATATATATATATATATATATATATATATAGATATATATATATATGTATATACTGTTATATAATAGATAGATAGATAGATTAGCACTAGGTTATTCGTCTCCCCCCCTCTCTCTCAAATCAATAAAACGTTCAGAACTAAAACGGCTATAAACAATCGATCCACTGAAGTAACTGCTGTGGACTGCCTTGACATCTTCCCAGTTCGCTTTAATGACAGTAAGTGTCAAACTAACAGGGTTTTTCGCGTCAATAACTGCCCCGGGGTTCTTGGGTTTAAGAGAGATGCTTAGATTTTTATAAATCTGTAAAAAAAAAACACTTAACTTTTCTCCACCTTTCTCTCTTTATCTCCCATTCTTTTTCTAACTTTTGTGTGTTTGTGAGTGTTGTGTGTTTGTGTGTGTGTGGGGTGTGTGTGGTGTGTATGTGTGTGTGTGTGTGTGTGTGTTTTTGTTAGGGTGTGTGGGTGTTTTGTGTTGTGTGTTGTGTGTATGCGTGTGTTGTGTGTGTGTGTGGGGTGTGTGTGTGTGGTGTGTGTGTGTGTGTGGTGTGGTGTGTGTGTGTGTGTGTGTGTGTGTGTGCGTGTATGTGTCTATGTGTATGTGTGTGTTTCCGTTAAATGTGTGTCTGGATAATACTAACATTTAGGTGTCTTGAATAGCGCTAAAATCTACGTTAACAGAACCCGCATTTAATCTTGCCTCTTTCAGTTAATGAGACGAAGCCAGATGA
>NC_051401.1:43598071-43600571 GCF_015228065.2 Penaeus monodon | reverse complement strand
CTCTCTGTCTGCCCCCCCCCCCTCCCTCTCTCTTCCTGTATCTATCTATCGATCTTGCAAATCTAAAAACTCAAACAGAAAGAGGGATATATTTGGAAAACTGATTAAATTCAATAAAACCGACTGTATTTCTGTTATCGTATTAGACAAGAAAAAAATCTAGGAAAGAGAGAGAGAGAGAGAGAGAGAGAGAGAGAGAGAGAGAGAGAGAGAGAGAGAGAGAGAGAGAGAGAGAGAGAGAGAGAGAGCGAGAAAGCGAGAGAGAGAGAGAGAAAGTAGATCAAAAGGACATATGATAATAATAATCCGGAACTGAGAAGGAGGAGAGCAGTGCAGTTCAAGTCGTGATGGTTATTTACACATGCATAATTAACATTCTGATGATTTTCTCAAACGATGCAGTTTACTCTCTTTCTTGTCTCACCCTCGGGCGATGGGGAGGAGGGAAGGCGAGGGCAGTTATGTGTGAATATCTGTTTGTTTGTATGTAGAGATCTTTACATATATGTGTGCGTTTTGTTTATATATATATATATAATATATATATATATATATATATATAATATAGATTATAATATATATATATATTATATAATATATATATATATATATATATATATATATATATATATATATATATATATATATATAATATATATAAATATATAATATATATACATATATATATATATATATATATATATATATAATATATATATATATATATATATATATATATATATTATATATATTATACGCACATGTATATATACATATATATGGATATATATTATTTACATTTTATATATTTATATACTTTAATATATGTATACATACACAAATACACACACATATATATTCATATATATGTATATATATACATAATATATATATATATATATATATATATATATATATATATATATATATATATATATTTATGTGTGTGTGTGTGTGTGTGTGTGTGTGTGTGTGTGTGTGTGTGTGTGTGTGTTTATAATATATATATATATATATATATATATATATATATATATATATATATATATATATATATATATATATATATAAATTATATACATGTTTTATATATATGTATATATATACATAGATAGATATATATACACACACACACACATACATATCTGCACAAACACGCATATGTATACACATATATATGTGTATATGAAAACAAATGTCTATAACGAAATGATGGAACGCATCAGCACCCAGCCAAATTTACCCATTTCAAAAAATGTTTTCAGAAACACACTTTTTAATTTCACAAAAGGCTGCTATAAAGAACAATAAAGTTTATAAAATTCCTATGAATCGTTCACTGAAATCCTGAATTCCAGCGAATAACTCTGTAAAGGTAACTGTTATTTCCCGAATGACTATTGTGTCAGTATGTATCCACAGTTCAAAGCGAGAGGATGTGCGCCGGATTATTAACAATTTTACCTTTCGTTTTCGGACATTTGAATGGGCAAGTCGTATTATAGAAAGCTTTAACGTGTCAGAAAATAGTTCTAGAATTTGTGTAGTGTGTTTAATTGAACTAGGAAACGATTGCTATGGATATTATCGACTTAACATAGAAATGGTTAGGTAAGGCACATCGTTGTCCGGTTTATTCCATATTGCAATATTTGCTTTCACAGTCATTAATATTTACCTTCCTTTGTTTCTTTTTTTTTTAAAGTAATTGATTTTCCTCGATGCTTTTGTTAGAATTCTTTCTCTCTTTACTATACTTCAAAGATGGTTATGTTCCGTTTTTTTTTTTATTTGTTCATACTCTTCATCCTTAAATTATTAGGAATGTCTATACCAAGAAAATATAACCAAATATACTATTATTAGCTGAGCATTACGTCATTACCATGAAACGAGCTCAAACTTGTTAAGTGGTAATTTAAAGGGGGGGGGGGAAGGGTCAAATCTTTACAGTTTAAAATAAAGTCATTCCATAGGGCGGGAAAGGAGACACTTCTTGATTAATGATCAGCAATACAGGATCATATTCAGCCAATTAGTTATGACATAAATAATTTACGATGAATAATAGGAAGCGTTTAGAAAGACTATAATATTTAGAAACTATAGCATTTAGAAGACTATAGCATTTAGAAATATAGCATTTAGAAGACCATAGCATTTAGAAGACCATAGCATTTAGAAGACCATAGCATTTAGAAGACCATAGCATTTAGAAGACCATAGCATTTAGAAGACCATAGCACTTAGAAGACCATAGCATTTAGAAGACCATAGCATTTAGAAGACCATAGCATTTAAAAGACTATAGCATTTAGAAGACTATAGCATTTAGAAGACTATAGCACTTAAAAGACTATAGCACTTAAAAGACTATAGCACTTAAAAGACTATAGCACTTAAAAGACTATAGTACTTAAAAGACTATAGCATTTAAAAGACCATAGCATTTAGAGAACTATAGCATTTAGTATGTAGCTGGCGACAGAGATTTCAATAT
>NC_051401.1:43583071-43585571 GCF_015228065.2 Penaeus monodon | reverse complement strand
AGAAGAGGGAAAAATGAGAGACCAACGTTCACAGAAAAAAAAAATGAATACAAATTTCGTATTAAAACGGAACTTAACGAGAGAGAAAAAGGTAGAAAAAAATATTTTAAAAACTATGAAAAAAGTGTGCGGATAAAGTCAAATAGAGATAAAACAATATTAAACGCAGACCCTTTCCTCTCACTCTCACCCGCGCGCACTTGCCAAGAAGAGGGTTGCATCGCCATCCTCTTGAAGATGTTTCGTGAAAGAGGGCCAGTCAAGAGGGTGCTCTAAAGACCACATGAGAAAGAGAAAGAAAAAGAGAAGAGAAGCGAAGAGAAGCAGCTTAGCCCAACGGAGGGAGGAAGGACGGGCGGCGCATCGTCACCTTAATGGATTTCGCCAGAAGTCAAGGGGTTTGGAGATGGGTGGGGGGTGGGGGTGGGGGTTGAGGATTTCTTTTTCTAGGGGGGGGGGGTAGAGGGAGATTCTTGTATGGGGGGGAAGTAACATTAAAAAAAAAATCTTTGTGTGTATATATGTATGTGTGTATGTGTGTTTATTTTTATATTTTTTAGGGGGTTATTCTTCATCTTGACTTGTATTTTCTTTCTTTTATATATCTCTTTTGGTTCTCATCATTTTGCACTTTTTGTAGATGAAAATAAATTTAATGGCAATGTTGAAAATTTGGAATAATCAATTTTCTGGCAGCATATTACATTTTTGATCAAGATATTCGAAGTTAGTAAGATAGAAGAAACTAATGAATCAAAATAAAAAAATAAAATTTTATAGATTAATAATTGGAAATGAATCGAACAGACAACGTGTACATACCTTTTATCTTCTTGTTTCTTTTACTCGTGAAGTGAATGGGAAGAGAGAAATGGAAAATGAATGAATGGATACGTAAAGGAGATGCATTTACCTGCGATGGGAAATGAAATAGGATTTCATAACATAACGGCATACGTCCGTACTCTTTTTTTTTTCCTTATTTACATCATATCTGTCGGAAGTTAAACTCTTACTCTGTACATTTTTGTATGGATCTATTCCCTTTACCTTTCCTCTGTTTCCTTTCTCTCTATCTTTCACTTTTTGTCTTGTTTTCTCATGCTCCCTCTTTCCCCTTTTTCTTTTTCTTGTCTCTCTGTCTTTCATTTTTTGTCTTGTTTTCTCTTGCTCCCTTTCTCTCCTTTTTTCTTCTCTCTCTCTCTCTCTCTCTCTCTCTCTCTCTCTCTCTCTCTCTCTCTCTCTCTCTCTCTCTCTCTCTCTCTCTCTCTCTCTCTCTCTCTCTCTCTCTCTCTCTCTCGCTCTGTGCAATGTAGCAGACGGGACCGGTGACCTCACCTCGCTCCCCCCATGCTTTCTCCAGCTGCTTCTATCGCTTCTATAGCTGGAACGGTCACTACCACGGTCACTACCGTGGAGGACCTAAGTCGGGAGGAGTTCGCCTCCAGCGTCCAGCGTGGTAAGGTCGGCCTAGCCCTCCCCCTCCGGGCTGGCTGACCTGACACGTGACCCGCCTTATCCATATATAGACATGGTCTCGTGTGGTCCCATACTGTGTCAACTCTTAGTAATAAAGAGTCACGCCGTTTAACAACTATAACTACCCTCTATTCACCATTGTACTAAGGATCATAGCCTTTTACACACTCTCTCTCTGTCTCTCTGTCTCTCTCTCACTCTCTCACTCTCTCTCTCTCTCTCTCTCTCTCTCTCTCTCTCTCTCTCTCTCTCTCCCCTCCATCCCTCTCTCCCTCCCTGCCTCTCCCTCCCTGCCTCTCCCTCTCCCCTCCATCCCTCTCTCCCTCTCCCCTCCATCCCTCTCTCCCCCCCCCATCCCTCTTTCTCTCTCTCTCTCTCTCTCTCTCTCTCTCTCCTCTCTCTCTCTCTCTCTCTCCTCTCTCTTTTCTTTCCCTCCCTGTCCTATCTTCCATTATCATTCTTTCATTTCTATCCCCTTGTTCTCTCCCCTTTCCACAATCCTTCTCTTTTCTCTCCCCGTTCCCTATATCTTCTCTTCTCTTTTCAGTTTGTATCTTTATTCATTTCTATGTGTGTTTGCACATATATGCTACGAAGATTTTAAACCGATTTTTATTTAATCTTAATTCAAATACTCATACGCACACGCACGCAAGCACACACGCACTCACGTACGGACACGCGCACACGCACACACGCCACGCACACGCCACACACACACACACATACACACACATACACACACATACACACACACACACACACACACACACACACACACACACACACACACACACACACACACACACACACACACACACACACACACATACACACACTCCCTCTCCCTCTCCCCCCCCCTCTCTCTCTCCCTCTCTCTCTCTCTCTCTCTCTCTCTCTCTCTCTCTCTCTCTCTCTCTCTCTCTCTCTCTCTCTCTCTCTCTCTCTCTCATTCACACATTCGAACATTTATACACATATACACATACATTTACACATACACACATTCACACGTACATAA
>NC_051401.1:43573071-43578071 GCF_015228065.2 Penaeus monodon | reverse complement strand
TCCTGTTCTTGGTTTCCCCCTTCTCTTCATTACGTATTCTTGTTTCTATTTCATGTTCTTCCTTTTTCTTCTTTATTCTTTTCATTCTTCTTATTAGTTTTTTTTTTCCACATCGAGGGGGAAAGAGTTTTCGTTCATTTGGGTTCACTTAATTTCTTTACTATTTTCAGTACCTTGATATTCAGAAACTTTTTTTAGGACTGGTAATGAGCCTTAATCATTAGTTCTCTCTTCCACCCCCCCCTCTCTCTCTCTCTCTCTCTCTCTCTCTCTCTCTCTCTCTCTCTCTCTCTCTCTCTCTCTCTCTCTCTCTCTCTCTCTCTTTCTCTCCTCTCTCTCTCCTCTCTCTCTCTCTCTCTCTCTCTCTCTTCTCTCTCTCTCTCTCTCTCTCTCTCTCTCTCTCTCTCTCTCTCTCTCTCTCATCCCTCTCTCCTCCACTTCTCTCTCTCTCTCTCTCTTCTCTCTCTCTCTCCACTCTCTCTCTTCTCTCTCTCTCTCTCTCTCTCTCTCTTCTCTTTCTCCTCATCTCTCTCTCTCTCTCTCTCTCTCTCTCTCTCTCTCTCTTCCCCATTCTCTCTCTCTCCCATTTTCTCTCTCTCTCCCCATTTTTTCTCTCTCTCCATTTCTTTCTCTCTCTCTTCCATTTTTCTCTCTCTCTCTCCCATTTCTCTCTCTCTCTCTCCACTTCTATCTCTCTCTCTCTTCTCTCTCTCTCTCTCTCTCTCTCTTTCCTTTTTTTTGCAATAGACAACTATGCCTAGTAGATATTGCTTCAAGGGCCTGGGTGGTTGACGTAAGGCAGTTGATAATTTGCTTATGTTTTGACTGGGGTAAAGCAGGAACGGCTGTGGTGTACTAGCTGTTTGGCCTGGTACTGCAGCCAACTGCCACTGCATAGATGAGGAGCCACAGGAGTAAGAATCCGACTGAGTGTCTGAGCAAACAAGGCGTTGCTTTTTGCCTGTTCCATGGAAGAATGATTCTCTGCCTCTCCTAAGCAGTATACTCAGGCCGCAAACAGTAACTATACTTGTTCCCTCTCAAATAGTTTGTATCTGGATGTCCCTTACGTTTACACTGACGGAAGTACTCCCCGACTCGTTGACTCGGTGAGGGACGGGATGGAACAGAATTACTTTGAAAAGGTTTCAGTGACTGTGTGTGTTTTCTGTGTTTTGCTCGTTCCTCTGAGTTTCTGTTATGTCTCGGGGGAACGAATGAAGGGCCGGCCCTAGTTGTACCTGATGGGGATGAGGATTCAGTGGTCTCGAAGAAATGCAGGATACTGCTCTTCCTAACAAGTTCTACCCTCAACTTCCGAATAATATCAACGAGTTTTCTGGACACTGGTTGGAGTAAGTCCTCGCTGTCATTATTTAAGAACGTGGCGGGTGTTACATCTGCTCTCAGTGGAGCGTCTGAGGCGATGTTCTGATAGACTACAGGATGAGGGAACCCTAAGGCCAAACGTGAAGTACTCACTTCGTGGCAGTCAAACAGACTTTGAACTAAGACAAGTGGTGTGGGAGAGATTAGGGTAGTCAGCAGATGAACAGGTAACAGATGGTCTGTTGATGCTCGTTTTTTTTTTACGTCTGCTGGCATAGGCCTAGTTACGCTTTTCTCTCTCTCTCTCTCTCTCTCTCTCTCTCTCTCTCTCTCTCTCTCTCCCCTCCCCCTCCCCCTCCCCCTCCCCCTCCCTCCCTCCCTCTCCTCCCTCTCTCTCTCTCTCTCTCTCTCTCTCTCTCTCTCTCTCTCTCTCTCTCTCTCTCTCTCTCTCTCTCTCTCTCTCTCTCTCTCTCTCTCTCTCTCTCTCTCTCTCTTATTCTCTTATTCCACACCTTCATCCTCTCATCTCTCTCTTTCTCCTCTCTCCCGTCCTCTTGTTAATGGTTGCCTGATATTTTATTTCCCTCGTATCGTCTACCCTCTGTTGCATATCAGATTATCCTTCCCTCTCCCCTCTCCCTGCTTTGCATTTCCCCGTTATCATCTTCTCTCCTTGGCTGCCGCTCTCTTTTATGCGCATTACACATCCTCTCTGATTTCGTCTCTTCTCTCCCCCTTGATTTTCTTGTATGTTTAATCTGCGCTACTTTGAACCTGGATTTTTATTATTTTCTTCTCTTACATGTTTCCTCTTTCTGTAGCAAAGAGTTGATTTACTGAGAGATGTAAAGGAATAATGCACATAAGTGCGCCCGCATGCACGCACTCACATCCACACACACACACACACACACACACACACACACACACACACACACACACACACACACACACACACACACACACACACACACACACACACACACACACACACACACACACGTCTAAACTACTTCCATGTTTATGCGCGTGCATATGGTACACGTCTGTGTTTGCGTATGCGCGCGTTTACTGAACACTTCTCAAAGTAAAAGAAGCGCCCGGTGTCATCACCTGATCAAAGGCACGTGAAGCGAAGGTCAAAAAGCCCCCCCCTCCTCCCCCCCAAAAAAAAGAGGGAAAAACGAAAAAAAACGAGAGCGACGTCTACAGCAGCTGCATTGTTCCCCCGAGGCAGAATCTCTTCACAGATACATTGTCATCACTCGCTTCTCCTTCGCCTCTCCCTCCTCTCCATCTCTCCCTCCTTCCCGCCAATACTCCTTTCTGCTCTGGCTCCCTCTCTCATTTCCATCCCCCCCCCCATTTCTCCCATCTTTTTTCCTCTCCTCCTCCTCCTTCCCTTCCTTTGATCGCAGTCCTCTCTCTCTCTCTCTCTCTCTCTCTCTCCTTTCCCTCTTTCAGTCCCTCTCCTCTCTCCCTTTTCCTCTCCTTCCTTCCCTCTCTCCCCTCCTCCCTCCCTTCCCGCCTCTTCCCTTCCTCCCTTCATCCCTCCTTTCCTTCTCCCTATCTCCCTCAATTACCTTCCCTATCTCTCTCCGCCAATTTACCTCCCTATCTCTCTCCCTCTCCCTCTTTCCTTTTCTCCCTCTCCTCCCTCCCTTTCCTCCCCCTCCCCTCCCTCCCCCCTCCTTCCTTCCCTACAGATTTCATATATCCCTCCTCCCATCCCTTTGCTACCCAGTACCCTCCCTCCTTCCCTCCCAACGCCCCACCTTCCCTCCTGCCCTCTCTTACTCCCTCCCTTCCACCTCCCCCTCCTTCTCCTTCACTCCTTTCCTCCCTCCCTTCCCTCCCTCATTCCCTCCCTCATTCCCTCCCTCCCTGAGGACCCTCACGCTCGCCCCTGAAGCCCACCTTCAAGAAACGGGACGTCCTCCTCCACTTTCCTCAAGGCACCGAGGGCGTCTTGTGCAATTTGATCCTGCCGGCCGTCGTCTTGGCTCCCGAGGGAGGGAGGGGCGGCCGTCTTGCAAGGCGCTCGTTGCAAGGGGAGTGGCAGAGGGGTGGGAGGGGGGGGATAGGGAGAGAGACGTTTGTTTTCTTTGCGATTTTTTTGGTCTTTCTTGGTTTGTAGGATTTATTTTGTTATTTTTTGTTGTATTTTCTTGTTCAATTTTTCTTTTTTTTTTATGTTTTAGTTTCTTTCACTATCATGATCGTTATACTTTATTAAGAGTATTTAGATTTTATAGTTTTGTTATATTTTTTTTGTTTTATACTTCATATTTATTATTTTGTTAATCGTAATCGTAATTTTAAAATTTGCTTTCCTGCTGTTTGTACGTGTTTCATGTATTTTATGTTCTGTATTTTCCTTATATGTATTTCATTATATGTTTCCTTCATGTCATGACATATTTTGTTCATGCTTTGTGTTTGTTATTCGTGTTATGTTTTCATTTTGCTCTTGTATTTTTTGTTTTTTTTGTATATTTTTTTTAGAAGTCCTCGACGTAGTTAGCATTATCATCATTATCATTAGTATTTTAATTGTATTATTATTGTTATTATTATTATTATTATTATTATTATTATTATTATTATTATTATTATTATTATTATCATTATCATTATTATTATTATCATTATCATTATTATTATTATTATTATTATTATTATTATCATTATTATTATGTAGTAGTATTAATATCATCATCATCACTAATATTATTATTATTATTAATATATTATATTGTATTGTTAATGTTATTATTATTATTATTATTATTATTATTATTTATTTTTTATTGCTATTACTATTACTATTGTTATTGTTAATGTTATTATTATTATTATTATTATTTAGTTTTTATTATTATTATTATATTATTCTATTATATTTGTTATTATAATTATTATTATTATTATTATTATTATTATTATTATTATTATTGTTATTATTATCATTATTGTAGTTTTTGTTGTCGTTTTTACTGCTGCTGCAGCTGTTATTGTTGGTCTTATTCCTACTTGTATCGTCGTCCGTTTCTTTGAAAACATTTCAAACTAGGCTAACGAAATAAGCGAAAGCAAGCGAACGAAAATTACCAGGGCTGTTGCTGCACCTTGGCATGCACACATTTTATTTGTTGAAAAGCAGCTGGCATCAAACGAGCCTCGAGACGTTTTGTGCTTAGTGTGTTGCTCAAGTGAAAGTTTACACGCTTGAAACATTTCTTTGTCGGAGTTTTTATTTCTCTTTTTTATTTTTTTTCTAAGAGGGGGGGGGGGTTGCTCCACTCCACCGGCGGAAATTGAGCGGTTTGTATGCGAGCTATTGCACGGTTCCCGCTCAGGAAGTTAAGAGCCTAACGAGGTGTTGAACTAAGAGTGAGATGGATTTATGAATCTGTATTTAGAGACTCACGATAATGCTTATATGCTCCGGGGCACGCACGCCACGCGCATGAACACGTGGATGTATAAACAAGGGCGCGCACGTATGAACACAATCGTTCAGTCACGCTGACGCACTCACTTACTTACCTTGCTTTCTTGCTTACTTGTTTACTTTATTACTCATTCGCTCACTCACTCATTCACTAACTCTCTAGCTCTCACTTACTATCTCACCAGCTCACTCACTCACTCAGTCACTAGCTCACTCA
>NC_051401.1:43550571-43553071 GCF_015228065.2 Penaeus monodon | reverse complement strand
TTGGGAACTTGCGAGGCAGACGTAGCGTTCACATCTGTCTTATTATTCCATTGTGTGTGTGTGTGTGTGTGTGGTGTGGGGTGTGTGTGTGTGTGTGTGTATTCATGTGTGCATAATATGTGTTACATATGTAAAAATTTTCCACACATACATACATAATACACACATATACATATGCATATATCACAATATACATACAAAAATATTTTTTATATATATATAATATATATATATAATTATACAATATATATATTATTATATATATATAATTGTTTATTATAAATATATATATGTTATATATAAATATTATTATATTTTACATACTATATACATCTAAAACAAATTTTAATATATTTTAATATATATTTATATAATAAAATTATTTGTAATATGTTGTATTATATGTATGTGTATATATAAAATATAATATATAATATATATATATATATTAATATATATATATAATTATGTATACCCACACACACAATCACTCACACTCACACTCACCTCCACACACACACACACCCACACCACACCACACACAAAAACACCCACACACACACACAATATATATACTATATATATATAATATATATTTTATATATTATATATATACATTACATATACTATACATATCAATACATATACATATATATATTTTATAATATATATATATAATATATATATATACATATATATATATAATATAAAATTAAATTTTTAAAAAATATATACATATATATAAATCAATAAAATAATATATATATATATATTATAAAATAATATATATATATATATATATATATATATATATATAATAAATTTGCGTTTTTAAATACAGTTGTGGTATTGTGTGTGTGCTGAGTGCTTGTGTTGTGTATATATATAATATATTATATATATATATTTTAATATATAATATTATATATAATGTATACGTATATTTTTATATTATATAATATATATATAATATATAGAATATAATATATATATATATTATATATATAATATATATTATAATATAATGTATATATATTTTAAAAATTTAATATATATTTTAATATATATATATATTTTGTAATATATATTTTATATATTTATATATAATTTTTATTATAATTATATTTACGTGTTAATATTTATATAATTTTATTAAACACACATTTCATATATATAATAAATTAAATATTACATATATATATCATTAATATATACTATTATATAAAATATATATATAATATAATATATATATATATATATAAAAATGTATATGTATATATATTATATATAATATTATATATTATTTTTAAAATGTATATGTATATAATATATAATTATTGTATATTTATTTGTTTGTTTATTATTTAAATGTTTGTTTTTTGTTATGTTTATATTTTTGTTTTATTGTATTTTTTTATATTGTTTGTTTTATTTTTTATTTTAAAATGTATTTTTATATTGTAATGTGTATTTAATGATATGTGTTTATATATATCTCTTTTTTAACGGTAGGTTCATGTCTGAGCCCCCGTGGTCACAGGATACTCTTGCAGTTTTCACGTTGTGATGCTCTTTGGGGTGAGTACGTGGAGGGTCCCCAGTTCCTTTTTCCCCGGAGAGTGCCGGTGTTACCTTTTTAGGTAACTTCTCTCTTATTTATCCGGGGTTGGGACCAGCATGACTTGGGGCTGGTTGGCCACCCGTGGCTAGGGAGGCAATCGAGGTGAAGTTCCCTTTCCCAAAGGGGAAAAACGCGGCGGTCGGGCACTCGAACCCTCGAAGTCAGATTGCCGTCGTCAGTCTTGGTCCCACGCTCTAAACCCTTCGGGGGCCCCCGCGGCCTTTAAAGATCATGGCTTCCTGATTTTTTTTGGCAATTTAGAGCGGTGGTTTGCCCTTGCCTTCCGCCCCCGGGGTTTTTTTTTTTTTTCCGAGTCACCATCTTATTTACCCGGCACTAACTTGGGCTGCTTTGGGCCCCCAGGGCAGGGAGGGAATCGAGGGGAAATTCCTTGCCCAAGGGAAAAAAAACGCTGCGGGGGTGACTGAACCCCCGAACTCAGGGTTGCCGTCGTGACAGTCCGACGCTCTAACCATTCGGCCCCCCGCGGCCCCCATATATATATATATATATAATATAATATAAATATTTTATATAATATATTATTTATAATATGAATATATATATAATAATTAATATTATAATATATTATATATATGAATATTATATATAATATGTATTTATATATTATATTATATTAATGAATATATATATATAATATATATATATTATAAAATATATAATTATATTGAAAATATATTATATATTATATATATATATTTTATATATATTGTTTGGGTTTTTGGTTGTGTGTTTTTGTGTTTTGTGTGTGTGTGTGTTGTGTGTGTTTATGTGTTTTTATATTTATATATATTTATATATATATATATTATTTTATATATATTATATTTGTGTATATATATAATTTTTTAAAATATG
>NC_051401.1:43540571-43545571 GCF_015228065.2 Penaeus monodon | reverse complement strand
TTATATGTTTATGCAAGATTATTATTCTTTGTCGTGTATATAATCGGGATGGTATGTTATTACAAAGATTGAGGAGGGGGATACTCGATGAGAAATTGTGTTTTTCCATGGTGGTAGGGGGGGGGGGGTAATGTCTTCCCAAAGAGGGGCAGAAGTTTGGTCTCGTGTGAAGCAGCGAAGGCGATTTGAAGCGATTGGCGTTTTTTCTCATTGTTTCAGCGAGATCACTTGATTTTTCTGCTGATGCTTTTTTCATATATATATTTTTTTTATGGCGCTCGTTATGAAGTTAAGGGTGTCTATAACAGTATTTTTTTAAATCTAAAATTATGAGTAATCTAACTTGTGCCTTTTAGATGACTTGTTGATATAATATATCATGCATTTTCCATATTTTTATGCACACACACACACACATACACACCCATGCGCACACACACACACACACACACACACACACACACACACACACACTTACACTTACACTTACACTTACACTTACACTTACACTTACTTACACCTACACGTATACGTATACAGACACTAATGAATACATTTTCCCTCGCGTTAACTCGCGATCTCCAATACACTTCTCGAAAATCCCCTCTTCCACAAGAAATCTTTCCCTGGCTTCCGCGAAATCCTCTTTCTTTTATCTCTCGCTTACACACCAAGCCCCAAGTAACGCTTCTAAGCCCAGTGTCACGTTTAAGACCCGCGAATCTTGGTGAAGCCAATCAGGTTGCTGGTGGCATGACTGAAAGCATTCCGCTGTTTTATTTATTTATTTTTTTCGTTCTGTTTTTGACATGTTCCGTTTCTAGGTGTTTTAAGGCGTGGGTGATTAATTGGGAGAGAAGAGAATGAGAGAGAGAGAGAATGAGAGAGAGAGAATGAGAGAGAGAGAATGAGAGAGAGAGAATGAGAGAGAGAGAATGAGAGAGAGAGAGAATGAGAGAGAGAGAGAATGAGAGAGAGAATGAGAGAGAGAATGAGAGAGAGAATGAGAGAGAGAGAGAGAGAGAGAGAGAGAGAGAGAGAGAGAGAGAGAGAGAGAGAGAGAGAGAATGTATGAGAAAGAGAGTGGATGAGAGAGAGAGTAAGCGTGAGTGAGTGAGTGAGAGAGAGAGAGAAAGAGAGAGAGAAAGGGGGGAAAAAACGATATCAAAGGATAGATACAGACGTACAGATTAAACAGTAATTACCTTATGCAAAGCAGAGGCAAACATGGCTCGCCGACAGCCTGCTCACGAATGTTCTAATAAACCGACCGTGAAAAAGTTCCTGGACGGATATTAACATCAAACTTTTGACCGAGACGCGTTGGCTCCGAAACTGCACATCATGGCGGCTTTAAGGATTTTAGGGAAAAGAGGGGGGGGGGGAGAAAAGGGGGGGAGGGAGAGGAATATAGAGAGACGAGAAAAAGGGGGGGGGAGAGGATATAGAGAGACGAGAAAAATAGAGAAAGAAAAAGAGATAGACAGATAGATATAAAGATAGATATAGAGATATATAAATATAAAGATAGTTATGAAGGTAGGTAGATATAGAGATAGATAACTATAGAAATAGATAGTTATAGAGATAGATTGATATCGAGATAGCTAGATATAGATAGATGTAGAGATATTGAGATAGATAGATATTGAGATGGATATATAGAGAGATAGATAGATAGAAAACGAAAGAGAGAGGGAAAGATAGTTAGATATAGAGAGAGGTAGAGAAGAGATAGATAGAGCTAGAGAGAGGAAGAGAAAGAGAAAGAGAGCGAAGGGGAGGGAGGCGCAAGTGAAAAGGAGGAGAGAGGGAGGGAGGGAGAGAGAGGAGTGAGAGTTTAAAGGACAGAACAGCAGGAAAGAGAAAGATAGAAGTACTCGCATGCTGCAAGAGAACAATAAGTGCACAAACTTGTCAACATTTGGAAAAAAAACGCTCAAAACAGGTGTGTGTGTGTGTGTGTGTGTGTGTATGTGTGTGTGTGTGTGTGTGTGTGTGTGTGTGTGTGAAAACATGTGTTTGTGTATGCATGTATGTGTACATGTCCGTGTACATGTGTGTGTGTATGTATGCATTTGTATGGACGGCATACATATTAAAATTTCATAAAGAAACTGATACGCCAGGATCTTTTTTTTTTCATACGTAACGCAACCGTCGTCTTAAGATTATTGTGAGACCTCGATGCTCTCCAAAGTTTCCCCAGTCGTGAGATCAACAACGAGGGGATGCTGTCGAGGGGAGGAGGCTGGAAGGAGAGAGAGGGGGAGAGGTAGGAGGAGGAAGAGTGCATTGAAATGAGAAATAGAAAGAATAGAATAGATAGAGAAAGAGATAGAAAGGGATAGAGAAAGAAAGGGATAGAGAAAGAATGGCGAGAAAAATGAATTGCAGAGAGAGAGAGAGGGAGAGGGAGAGAGGGAGAGAGGGGGATGACAAAGAAAGAGAGCGAGGAAGAGGAAATGACAGAGAGAGAAACAGAGCCTGAGCCCGAAAGATAATGAAAGAGAAAAGATCAGAGACAGGCTGGGTGCCAAAGAGACGATAGAGAAAGAGACAGAGATAGAGAGACAAAGTGAAAATGACGGAGAAAGTTGGATAATAAGATCGTGGAACAACAAGGACGGCGAGAGAAAGAGAAGTGAGGAAGAGAGAGAAAAATGAGAGGGAGAAAGAAAGGAGACGGAATTACAAAACTTTTCACATGTCATCTGAGCATTTATCTTGTTGGAGACAGTCGGGAGATTTTCCGTTTATTCGATCTCGTCATTTTTGGCCGCGTAAAGATTCCGTTTGCTTTTACACACATTTTGTTTGTTTATCTATGAGCACTATTGTATCTCTTTATGAAAAAAAAAATGTATTAACCATTATTTGATAGATATATATTTTTTTTCTTCTAAATCTACCAAATCAAAATTTCGGTTGCTAAGCCACTCGCGTACGAAATGAAAGTTCCCTCCCACCCTGACCTCCAGCTGGCCAATCAGAGAGCAGAACCAAGCGACGTCGGTGATCCCTCCACCAATCACAGCCCGACCTTTGCCTCAACTCATTAAGGATTGGATTGCGTTCGTTCTTGATCTACTGCTTTCGGAATCCGTTGGAAATTCTGCAGCACGATGGGAGGTCATAGGTCATAGGTCACTGTGCCATGTGTTTTGTGTGACCTTTTGTTTGATTTAGTATTTATTTTTCCTCTTCCTCTTTTTTTTTTTTTCTTACTTCCCCTTTTCTTCCTTATTTTCTTTTCTTCCTATTTTGTTTTCTTAGTTTTACCTTTTCTATTTAGTTCTTTACCTTTATCAATCTATATCATTTTCTATTTTTTCCCTCCTTTCTTCTTAAACTATCCCACTTTCCTTTTCATCCTCCCCTTCCTCCCAGTTTTCTTCTTCCTCCTCCCCAACCTTCTGTTTCTCCAGATCATCTTTTCTTTTCCTTCTATTTTTTTCCTTTCAACACTATTATATTTTTCTTTTTTTCCTTTCACGAGGATTCGAAGCAACTCACACACTCCTTGTCTTCATCGAATTCCTCCCCCGTCTATCGCTTCTTCTTTCGTCTTTCAATTTCTCCCCCACATCAACCCCCTTTTTCCTCCACCCCCCACCCCCCCCCGTCAACTTCCTCTCCTACCCTTATCAACACCCTTCCTCCCTCCCCCTCCCCTCCCACCCACACCCCAACACCTCCTTTCTCCCTCTCTTCCTCTTTCTCCTCTTTTCATTACTCCTGGAAATAGTTTTTCCCGTTGTTCTGTTTCTTCTCTTTTCTTCTTCTCCATCTCTTTCTCCTTCTTCCTCCTCCCCCTTCCTCTTCCCCTTCCCTCCTCCCTATTGTCCCTCTCCTCCGTCTCCTTCTCCTTCATCTTCTTCATTTCCCTCGTTGTTGAAATTACGAGAAGCATAGATAAGACGGAGATGAGAGAGAGAAAAAACAAATAGGCAAGCAGAGAGTCACTCCTTCTTAGGGTTCCATTCAACGTCTTGTAATTTCCTTCTCCTTTTCTCCGTCATTCCATCTCGTTCGCCTCGGATGCTCTCCAGATCCTCTTACATCCCGCGTTTTTTTTTTCCTAATTCATCTGATGTTATTTTGTGATTTCATTGTTTTTTATTCGTTCGGTATCATTCGATATATGAATATTATGAATATACATACATGCATGTATATGTATATGTGTGTGTGTGTGTGTGTGTGTGTGTGTGTGTGTGTGTGTGTGTGTGTGTGTGTGTGTGTGTGTGTGTGTGTGTGTGTGTGTGTGTATAGATGGATGGATGGATGTGTCTATGTGTATATATATATATATATATATATATATATATATATATATATATATATATATATATAACATATATATATAAAATATATATATAATATATATATATATATATATATATTATATATATAATATATATATATATATATATATATATATTATATAATATATATTTAAAATATAATTCCCTTTTTTAACGGAGGTTCATGTCTGAGCCGCCGTGGTCACAGCATGATACTTAATTGTAGTTTTCATGTTGTGATGATATTTGGGGTGGGGTACGTGGTAGGGTCCCCCCGTTCCTTTCCACGGAGAGTGCGGTGGTACCTTTTTTTTTTTTTTTTTTTTTTTTTTTTAGGGAATCAATCTCTATATTTATACGGGGTTGGGACCAGCACTTGATTGGGCTGGCTTGGCCAACCAGTGGCTAGGTAGCAATCGAGGTGAAGTTCCCTTTCCCAAGGGAAACAACGCGCCGGCCGGTGACTCGAACCCCCGAAAATCAGATTACCGTCGTGACAGTCTTTAGTCCGACGCTCTAAAACCCTTCGGCCACCGCGGCCTTGGCGATCATGGGCTTCCATGATTTTCTTGTCAATTAGAGCGTGGTTGCATTTCCTTCGCCGTTTTTTTTTTCCGAGTCACCACTCTTTACCCGGGACTGACTGGCTGGCTTGGCCCCATGCTAATAGGCACGAGGTGAAGTTCCCAAGCC
>NC_051401.1:43534503-43540471 GCF_015228065.2 Penaeus monodon | reverse complement strand
AAAAATACACGTATGTTCGCGTATTGTTTACATTTTTGTGTATATTATTTAGCATGCATTAATTACACGTATGTATACATGTATACAGCTATTTTCCTTTCTCTCGTGCAACCCGATACCACCGAAAGCCTAGCGCTGCCCCCGCCCGCCCTCCCGCCGTTGTGTGGAAGAACAAACTCCGATTCGCTGTAACGGAGTGTGTTCTCTGGGGCCGTTGTGGAGCAGTTAACGTTGCCTCGCTGTCACTATGGTTATTGTTATCTGCGTTCTTATATCCGCGCGTTCGTTTGGGGGATACAGAACAGGCTCTGTTTGTAGCTGTGCCTTCTGTTTCTTTTATTTATTTATTTATTTATTTATTTTTATTTATTTCTGCTTTCTCCTCTCTCTTTCCTCCGTTCTCTTTCTCTGTTATTTCCTTTTGTTCTTTTTTCTCTGTAATGATAATGATGATAATCACCTTTATCGTCCAATTTGCGTGTTAAGGAATTTTATTATCCAGTGAAATGTTATGCCTTTAGAATAAAATAAAAAAAATGTGCGCATTGGTTCTCAATTTACTAAATCATGAGATGTATTTCAGGACGCATAAAAAATTGTTTTGATAGAAAATAAAACTCCGATAATGATTTGACTGTTGAATCACCCAGATTCCGCTCACAAATTTTCGACATTTGATACGCGGAATTTTGCTTTGTATTCACGAATCCACGATACATCCCAAACTTTAAAGAATACAGTTTACAATTTTCAGTTATTCCCACATACTTGGACATAAGAAATAGATTAACCAAAAGCAGAAAAGAAAACCAGCCATGTCGTAAAATGTGAATAAAAACAAAAGTGAAAACGGAAAAAAAAAAAAAAAAAATACATGCCAGAAAAAAAAGGAAAACGAAATACAACACGGCAACTACGTCTCCCCCTCCCCCCCCACCCCGACCCCCGTCTTCCTCGGCCTCGTTGCAGAAAATACCGGGTAATTATATCATATGGAACCCGAGGAAACAATGAGCCTTGGGATAAAATTGTTGCAACACTCTTAGGCGTAACTGCAGAGCAATCCGTCTTGGGTGAAGAGAGGATTCTGAGGGGAGATGGTGCTGGGAGAGGGGGGGAAATGGGGAAGGAGATAGAGGGAGAGGAGGAGGGGGAAGGAGAGGGGAAGGGGAGAGTGAGGGGAAGAGGAAAATGAGGGAGGAGGACAGGATCTCTCTCTCCCTCTTTCTCTCTCTTCTCTCTCTCTCTCTCTCTCTCTTCTCTCTCTCTCTCTCTCTCTCTCTCTCTCTCTCTCTCTCTCTCCCTCCCTCCCTCCCTCCCTTCCCTCCTTCCCTCCCTCCTTCCCTCCCTCCCTTCCCTCTTCCTCCCTCTCCCTCTTCCCTCCTTCCCTCCTCCCCTTCCCTCCTTCCTCCCTCTCTCTCTCTCTCTCTCTCCATTTAGCAAATGGAATCAAATTAACCTCTCTCTCTCTCTCTTCTCTCTCTCTCTCTCTCTCTCTCTCTCTCTCTCTCTCTCTCTCTCTCTCTCTCTCTCTCTCTCTCTCTCTCTCTCTCTCTCTTTGTGTGAGTGTGTGGACACCCACATATACACATATCTATATGTATTTTGATGCTATCAAGAAGATAAATATATGAAATTATATCAGAGGGAGACTGCAAATACAGAGAAAAACGGACGGGGATGATTAGGTGCCGTGTGTTTCCATCATGGGAATGGAAACTCAGCCTTATCTTAGAGAAGTCTTACGCCGGCTCGCCATCAGCAGTTTCATTATATTTCGGTTTTCTTCCTCATAATTGGGAAGATGAAGGAAGAAAAAGGAAATGTTTATTAGGGTGGAAGAAAGATGTTTAGGGATGAGACTGGGCGTGATGGTAGCCTTGGTTGTGGGATTGAGGGTAATGATGGTGATGGTAGGTATGGGAGGAATTGTGAAGGTACTTAAAAACTGATAATTATAAGGTTATCAATGATCTTAATAGGAATAGTAATACTGTTGGTGATGATGGTAGTATATACAAGTGGTGATAATGATAAGGATAATGATACTGATCATTGTAGCAAATAGTTATGTAACCTAATGCGTGTGTGTATGTATGTATGTATGTATGTATGTATGTTGTATGTATGTATGTTTGTATATAGTACATAAATATAATATGTACGTATATGTACACCCACATGTAAGTGCACATACATATACAGATATATCTCCTTTGCATGCTTGTGCACTCTTGTGCGTGTACTTTCATAGTTATATCATAAAGAAACAGCCGACCACACCGAAAAATATCAGATTCCTAAAGATATGAAAAAACACACGAAGCTTCCCCACAGAGGGCGCTCCGCGGGAAGCAGCCAACCAGACGAAGTTACAAACATTTTCGTTGCGATTCCCGGAAACCTAGGCTTGATACCTTTGCTTCTCTTTCCCTCTCCTAGCAACATGATCTTGCGATCCAAGCAAAGTGGAAAAAAGGAAAGATATATATTATCCTTTTTACTCTACCTTTACTTTATCCTCTTTCTCTGGTCTTTTCTTCGAACTCATCTCAGGCTCTCTTTGTGTCTCTACGGCTCTACCCCCCTGCGAACGAGGCCTTTAGACTGTCACCAGCTTATCAGTGGGACGTGACAACATATCTATTAACACGCAAGAACTATCTTGAATGCGGAGCGAGGAACAGCACGAGCGTTTTATCTTCAAAGAATCTGCTAGGGAGGAAGGGAAATGGGGAAGGGGAGGGGAAGGGAGACGGGAAAAGGGGAGGAGAGGAGAGGAGATGGGAGAAGGGAGGAGGGAAGCACGTTAAAAGTAGAAGGAAAAGACGATGTTTATAACTGCAGGCAGGGAAGGGGAGGGAGAGTAGGAGTTGGTTGGGCGAAAAGTAGAGAGTAGCAGAAGGTGAAAGAAATGAGCGAGAGAAGTATAATGTGAAAACAAGGGGTCAGTTCAGCAGAAAATGACAGAAAAAAGGGAGATCAGCAGAAAATGAAAGAAAGGAGAAAGAGCAGCAGAAAGAAAAATTAAGGAGGGAGCGCAGCGGAAGGTGGAAGAACGAAGGAAAAGCAGCAGAGAAAACGGACCACAACAGAGGCTAGAGAAGAAAAGGGAAGAGGAATAGAGAGTAGAAGAAGGGAGAGAAGAAAGGGATAGTAGCAGAGAGTAGAAAAATAGGAAGGAGCACAACAGGGGATAGAAGAAAGGAGAAAGAAAAGCTGAGCTCAGAGAAAGCGAGGAGAGAAAAAACAAAACAAAACAAACGAATAGCCGAATAGAACATGTAGCAATCGAAAGAAGGATAGTCAAGGAAAAAAAAAATTAAAAACAAGACAAGAAGAGAAAGAAGAGGAATAAGACCACCTTCAAGACGCAGCTTTGTGAAAGCAGAGAAGTCAAAAGCAGACGAACAAGAATGGTGTTTGGACGTACGGAGGATAGAGGAGGATGGCGGAGGACTGAGGCAAGGAGAGAGGAAGGAGGCAGCCAAAGTCTTTAAGGGTTCTTGAGGTTTCCTTGGCAAGCGTTGCGTGGATTGGAGCGAGATGGTCGGGGGGAGAGAGAGAGAAAGAGAAAAAGAAAAAGAGATAGGGAGAGGATGGGAGGAAGAGTGAGAGAGAGAGGGAGAGGAAGAGTGAGAGAGAGAGGGAGAGGAAGAGTGAGAGAGAGAGGGAGAGGAAGAGTGAGAGAGGAGAGAAAGAGAGAGAGGAGAAAGGGAGAGAGGAAGAGAAGAGAGAGAGAAGAGTGAGAGAGGAGGAAGAAGAGAGAGAGGAGAAGGAGAGAGAGAGAGAGGGAAGAAGAGGAGAGAGAGAGAGAAAGGAAAGAGAGAGAGGAGAGGAAGAGAGAGAGGAGAAAGAGAGAGAGAGGAGAGAGAAGAGAGAGAGAGAGAGGAGAGAGAGGGAGAGAAGAGAGAGAGAGAGAGAGAGAGAGAGAGAGAGAGAGAGAGAGAGAGAAAGAGAGAGAGAGAGAGGAAACGAAAAGAGGAAAAAAGAATAAGAAACGAGAAAGAGAAGCGAACAAGGCACCTCCTGGCCACACGAGCTGACGCCCAAGGAATGAAATATCGAAATCTAAAAAAAAGAGAAAATGTAGAAAAAGGGAAAATCGTTTTCATTTCAGTTTCCATATGGCGACAGCGAAATTCAGGAGAAAACGTCTCGAAGGTTAAAATCTATTTAGAAGTAGCTTCATTAGATAGAATAGTGTGTGTGTGTGTGTGTGTGTGTGTGCGTGTTTGTGTTTGTACGCCATGGTGCTATGAGCCGAGACGGTTGTGCTTTTACGGTTATATTTGGCAATGTGTAACGGTGTTGACAACGGTGAATATGAGGGTGAAGAGATTGTTGTCATTGTTGGCAGTGAAGAGGTATACCCCAGATTAGGCCGGGAGGGAGGGGGGGATGTTACTTGGGTATGGTGGTGGGAGGGGGGTTAAAGGGGGCAGAGGATGGCTGGGTATGACAGAGCTGTTAGGCGACGTATGAGGGCTGTGATGATGATGGAAGACCGGCTGTCTCCACCCTCAATTCTGTCCTCTCCCCGTCTCCTCCTCCTCCTCTTCCTCCTTCCTCCTTTCCCGTCTCCACTACTCGATCCCCTCCTCCTCTTCTACCTTTTCTTCTTCTCTTACTCTCCTCTTCCTCTACCTCCTCGTCTTTCTCCTCCTCCTCTACCACTTCCTCTTCTACCTCCCTACCTCCTGTACCTCCTCCTTCTCCTTCTGTACTTCTCCCTCCTCCTCCTCCTCCTAGTCACGTACTCTACCCCCTCCTTTTCCTCGTCCTCCCACATATCCTCCTTCCTCCTCCTCCCACATATCCTCCTTCCTCCTCCTCCTCCTAGTCATATACCCCCCCTCCTCTTCCTCCTCCTAGTCATGTAGCCCCCCCCCCCCCTCCTCTTCTTCCTCCTCCTGTATTTCTTCATCCTCTTCTTCCATCTCTTATACCTCCCCATACTCCCCCTGAACCCCCTCCTAATGCTCCTGTTCTTCCTGCTCTTCAACTACCTCCTCCTCCTCCTCCCACTCCTCCTCCTCCTCATCATCATCATCATTCTCCTCCTAATCCTCCTCCTCCTCCTCCTCCTCCTCCTTCTCCTCCTCCTCCTCCTCCTCCTCCTCTCCTCCTCCCCCACACATCCTCCCTCCTCCTGCTCCTCCCCTCCTCCTACTCCTCCCCTCCCCCCCTCCTCCTCTCCTCCCCCTCCTTCCTCTCCCCTCCCTCCTTCCTCCTCCTCCTCCTCCTCCTCTCCTCCTCCTCCTCCTCCTCCTCCTCCTCCTAGCTACTCCTCGTTTTATTCATATTGATGATGATGATGATAATGATGATAATAAATATCTGGTTTTACGTCACACACACACACACACAAACACACGCAAACACACACACACACACACACACACACACACACACACACACACACACACACACACACACACACACACACACACACACACACTCATTCACTCACATTTACACACATACACACACACACATAAGTATATATGTATATGTGTCTGTCTCTATGTCTCTATATCAGCAGTATTTTATATAATTGGCATGAGATAGCTGCACCCCACCCATTTCCCATTCTTTCTCGCCATTGCTGCTTTTATTTCCTTCATTAACAAAACTACATTTAACCACCATATCCTTCTTTATCCCTTTCTTATTTATCAACTTCCTTCGTCCTTAAATTCATGAATAATAAAAAAGGGAAGTGAGACTGGAAAAGGATTCAGACATCATGAACTGCAAGTTAACTGATGGAGGAAATAAGGGATAGAGGGCGCTGAACTACCCCCTTCCCCCCCTCATCGTCCTTTCCGCCTTCCCCTCCCTCGACTTTTAACCCCAAACTCCTTCCCTTTGTTCATTTACCCCCCCCCCCTTCCATTCCCCTTAGCCTTTTCCCAGTTCTCCCTCACCCCTATTCATCCATTCACCCATTCACCTACTCACCCAT
>NC_051401.1:43512003-43514503 GCF_015228065.2 Penaeus monodon | reverse complement strand
ATTTTAAATTTAAATATATTTTTAAATTTTAATATTTTTCCCAAAATTTTTTTTTATATTTTTTAAACCCCCCAACAAACAATTTATTCTTTTTTTTTCTTTCCCTTCTTTCTTAACAATTTTTTTTTCGGGGGGGTTTTAAAATTATAAAAAAATTTAATTTAAAAAATTTATAAAATTTTAAAAAATTTTTTAAAATAAAAAAAAAGAAAATTTAATTTTTAAAAACCAATGTTTTTTTTAAAAAAATTTAAAAAAAAAAAAAAAAAAAAAAAAATATTAATATAATATTTATAATATATATAAAATTTTTTAAAATTTATTAAAATATTTTATTAATATTAATTTATATTTTTTTTTTTTTTTTTTTGGGGTTTTATAATTATATATAATAATTAATATTTTTTAATATTAATATATATAAAAAAAAATTTTTTTATATATATATATATAAAATTTAAAATTAAAAAAAATTTTAAAAAAAAAAAAAAAAAAAAAATTTTTTAAAAAATTTTAAAAAAATTATAAAAAAATTTAAAAAAAAAATTTATATTTTATAAAAAAAATTTTTTTAAAATATAATATTTTTTAAAAAATTTAAATAAAAAAAAAATAAAAAAATAATATATTTAATAATTTTATATTTTTAAAAAAATTTTAAATTTTTATAATTTTAATATTTTAAATTTTTTAAAATTTTGATATTTTAATTTAAAATTTTAATTTTTAATTTTTATGATTTATTTAAAAAACCCCCCAAAAAAAAAAAAAAAAAAACAAAAAAAAAAATAAAAATATAAAAAAAAAAAAAAATAAAATAATAATATTATGACAATAAAAAAAAAATAAAATGTGATGAGAGAAAATAAAGAAAAAAAAAAAAAATAAAAGTGAGTCGGTACCCCAAGTAACGGGCCCAACGACGGCCAGCGGGGAAAGACTAAGGTTTTTCTCCCCTGTTTTATCCTCTTTGGGATTAATTTTGTTTCTGAAATCTTGGAAGAAGATGAAATACTCAAGTGTGCGGGGTAAATCCTTTTGTTCGTAGGCGTAAGTAGTCAAAGTCAAGGGAAATGGGGGAAAAGAGGGGGCGGGGAAAGAGGGGGAGAGGGAATGGGAGAGCGAAAGGAGGGAGAGAGGGAAGAGGGAGACGGAGACGGAGAGGGTAAGGGTTTGGGAGAAGGTTAATAAGAGAGTTGGGTTATTAGAGAAAGGGAAAGAGAGAGGAGAAAGAGGAGGGAAGGGAAGCGAGTGGAAGGAGGAGAGAGGGAGAGTGTAGATAGGTAGATAGATAGAGGGAAAGAGGGAGAGAGAGAGAGAAGAGAGAGAGAAGAGAGAGAGAGAGAGAAGAGAGAGAGGGAGAGAGAGAAGGTCTCAGATTGGTCATTGGTAAAATCCGTCATTGTCCCCCCTCCACAACAGGGGTGCCCAAAAGGGGCGGGTCCCATGGCATCGCCGCCGTAGGGGACCAAGCCCGCCCGCTGCGCTCATGCCCCCATAGTGCCAAAAATACACACCAACCTGAGTGGGGCCCTTTCCCCCCGCGGCCCCCCGTCTCTCTGCAACCCGGCCAATCCACCTGGGTCCACGTACCAAAAATTTCCCCCATCAAAAATATACGCAACAAACCGTGCGTTTTCAACCCCTCCACAAAAGAAGAGAGAGAGAGAGAGAGAAGGAGGAGAGGAGAGAAGAGGGGAGAGGAAGAGAGAAGAGAGAGAGAAAGGAAAAAGGAAAAAAAAGAGGGGGGGGAAGGGGAAAAAAAGGGGGGGGGGGGGGGGGGGGGGGAGAGAAGGGGGAGAGAAAAGAGAGAGGGGAGAGAGAGGAGAGAGGGGAGAGAGAGAGGGGAGAGAGAGAAGAGAAAGAGAGAAAGAAAGAAGAAGAGAGAGAGAAAAGAGAGAAAACAAGAAAAAGAGAACAAAGAGAGAGAGAACGAGAAGACGAGAAAGAAACAAAGGGGAGAGGAAAAGGGAAAAGAAAAAGGAGGAACGAGAAAAAAAGGGGAAAAAAAGAGAGAAAAAAACAAAACAAAAAAAAGAGAAGAAGAAACAAAAAAAGGGAAAAGAAGGGGAAAGAAAAAAGAAAAAAAAAGAAAAACAAAAAAAACAGAAAAAACAAAAAAACAAAGGGGAAAAAAAACAAAAAGAAAAAGAAAAAAAAAAGAAAAGGAAAGGGGAAGAAAAGAAAAAAAAAGAAAACAAAAAAAAAAAAAAAAAATTTAAAAAGAAAAAAAGGGGGGGGACACCATACAAAAAAAAGACAACCATACTGCAGACAAACGAAGAGACCCAAAAAGAAGAGGGGGAGGACTGAACAAACGGAAAATTTAAGGAAGGCAGAATAAAAAAGAATCGAAAACAAATGAACCCGGCCTCGAAAAAGAGAAAGAGTGGGGGAAGGATACGTGGAAATAAAACCCAACAAATAAATTTAAAAAGTAAAAACCCAAAAACACACACACACACACACACACAAAAACCCCCCCCAAAAAAAAAAAAAA
>NC_051401.1:43503955-43506455 GCF_015228065.2 Penaeus monodon | reverse complement strand
ATAACTAATTGCACCAAGCCAAGGTGGCAGTGCTGTTTGGCTGAAATTTGGCACCGCCGCATAAGAAGCAGGTGAGTGGCCTATGAAAGCACTCAGGGAACGTACACTTGTTAGTGGAACTATGGACCTTATTGCGAAAAGCAGCAGAGATTATGTGGTTCAATAATGTTGGGACGAAACAGTTAGGCATCTTATTTATATCTGAAGTTTGAATATTGGGAACAACGTCGGATATTAAGCACTGGATTAGACCCGGATTCAAGGCCGGTGACGCATTTAGCTGTGCGTCTGTTTGACACGTTTTCAATTATTTGAAGACTTGAAAACCCGCGCAATGGGTATTATGTAATAGCCTGAGAATACATTAAATAAAGAGAATTCTTTGCCGGCATACATTATCGTAATGAAGGCGTCCGCTCCACTTTCTGTTCAAGGCAAGTCTATTCAGTTGAGGAAAAGTTGAAAATCCATTGCATTTTCGACCCAGATTTTGGAGAGTGATCTTTCTTTTTTGTCCGTCTGCTGCATGTTCCTCTCTCTCTCTCTCTCTCTCTCTCTCTCTCTCTCTCTCTCTCTCTCTCTCTCTCTCTCTCTCTCTCTCTCTCTCTCTCTCTCTCTCTCTCTCTCCTCTCTCTCTTCTCTCTCTCTCTCGCTCTCTCTCTCCCTCTCTCTTTTCTCTTCTCTCTCTCTCTCTCTGTCTCTTCTCTCTCCTCTCTTCTTCTGTCTCTTCTCTCTCTCTCTCTTCTCTTCTCTCTCTCTCTCTCTCTCTTCTCTTCTCTTCTCTCTCTCTCTCTCTCTCTCTCTCTCTCTCTGTCTCTCTCTCTCCTCTCTCTCTCTCTCTCTCTCTCTCTCTCTCCTTTTCCTCCCTCTTCCTCTCCCTTCCCTCTCCCTCTCCCTTTCCCTCTCCCTCTCCCTATCCCTATCCCTATCCATTTCTCCTTCACATACGAAGTCACTTCCATTGCCTCAATTCTTCCTTTTCCTCCTCTACTATCAACCCTCTCTTGTCTATTCTCGCTCTCTTTCCATAACTTCCAGACCAGCAGCAGTGCAGCCCACGGAACAAAGCGCTGGTCCAGAAGAATCGTGTACGTCACAACACTACCTGTAAATGTAATTATCTCGCTAAAAGAATAAGCATAAGAGATGATATCATAGAGCGATTAACGTTAACACTCGGGGGGTTTTGATTCGCGTGTGAATTAGGTCTCGTGAATTAGAGGTCGTCAGAATGTGAATAGTGGTTTTGATAGTGACGTCTGTAGGCCTTTCGGTGGTGATGAGGATGATGGTTGTGGTAAAGAGGATGATATAGATAGTGATTTGGTGATGTAATGTTAGCAACGCTCTGTTAAGGAGGGACAACGATCGTTGTTGTATGTATTGTATATATGGGCACACACACACACGTACGCATGAACGCACGCACACGCACGCACGCACGCATGCACGCACGCATGCACGCACGCACGCACGCACGCACGCACGCACGCACGCACGCACGCACGCACACACACACACACACACACACACACACCACACACACACACACACACACACACACACACACACACACACACACACACACACACACACACACAATCACACAATCACACACGCATGTATGCATACATGCATGCATATATGCATGTATGTATGTACACATGAATATATATTCTACTTACATGTGTTTGGTGCGTTATATCTAAGCCTTGTATTGACGATCATGTAGCTGGAGTGAAATGGTTACTCAAAACAGCGAATCTTACAGTTTCGTTGAAATAAATGGGGGATAAAGTACATATTCACTTTAATATTCAGATTCTTTAAATTCGCGCTCTTTTCTTCCGGTGAAAGATAATTGATTGCACTTTTTGAGTCGGTATGAATTAAAAGTATTCTTTGAAAACTTGGCCATTTGTTTAATCTGCGATAGTTATTATTTCATCAAGCTGCTTTCCTTTTCACGCAATGTTGCAACACGGCAGTACTTGCAACATCATCATGCCATCATCACTGATGCTAATGCATCATATATGATCACGTTTTCGACCTATGCCATTTATTCCTGGTTTAATAAAAAATAAAGTCAGATTATAGGGTTAGAATTGTTATCAGTTTCTGAAATGCGTGAGTATTATGATAGTAGTAGTGGTTAGCCTTGTTCAAAAGGTGTGATGTTTCCTTTGGAGTTTGACACAGTATAAAAGAAAAAAAAAAATCTATCAACATATGAAAAAAAGAAGGTAAGAAAGTAGAAGGAAAGAAAGTAGCTTGTACATCTTTCGATGCATACTTTAGCTTCTGATGACCTCCTTTTCTCCAAAGACATACCATATCTCACACACTTGCTTTTCCTGCAGTCTTCCCATCCCCCCTCTCTCCCACATATATATCTTGCACGTATCCCCCCCCCCCCCCCCTCCCACATGCACTTCCTACACATTTCCCACATTTCCCACACTTCCCACACTCGCCTCGCCTCACGCGGACGTAATCG
>NC_051401.1:43493955-43498955 GCF_015228065.2 Penaeus monodon | reverse complement strand
TATGTGAATATGTATATAAGTTGATATTCAACATTTTTAACGAAACGACATACTGCATATCGTAATGCAATTGTGCATTACTTATTTACTTTTCAGTGCGTTATATTTTACTCTTCACCTTCTGTTTCTGTTGCATCCACACCTCCACTCGCGCGTTCCACTTGGAAAAAAGTAACATTTTCTTTATATCATCATCATTTTTCACGCGGAGGACAAGTTCTTGAACACACCTTAATGAAGAGGTTTGAGTCCTAAAGAAAAAAAAGGGACATTTTGACAAGGACAAAGCCGAAATGAAGTGGGAGGGAGTGAAAGAGGGTTTGGGTGAACACGGCGCTAAAGTCAATGGTCCTTTCTGGTGTTTATATAAATAAAAGTAAAAAAAATAAAAATTTAATGTATGATTATAAAATTAATAATATTTTATATATATATATATATAATATATATTATATAATATAAATGGGGGTTGTGTGGGTGTTGGTTTCGTTGTTGTCTGTCTATCTATTATCATTAAAATAAAAAAAATATAAAAATTAAAAATAAAATATAAAATTTAAAAAATTTAAAAAATAAAAAAAAAAAAAAAAAAAATAATATAAATTATATAAAAAAAATTAAATATAGATATTTTTTAATATATTATAAATTTTTAAAAATAAAAAAAAAAAATAGAACAAAAATTAAAAATTAAATAAAAATATATATAAAAAATATTATATAGAAATAAAATATATAATATATATATAAATATTATATTTTATATATAAATAATATTAAAAATATTATAAATATATATATATTAATAATAATATATTATATAATATATAATATTATTATATATTTATATTTTATATATTAAAATTTTATTTATTATTTAAAATATAATATATATATATATTATATATTTTTTTAAAATATATATATTATATATATATATAAAATTTTATTATTAATTTTATATATTTTTATATTTTTAATGGTTTTTTAAAAAAAATTTTAATTATAATTTTAAATTTTTAAAATTTTTTTTTTATATATAATCTTATATATATTTATATATATTATTCTATATATTATATTATATATAATTATATATTATATATATATATATATATATAAATTATATATATATATTATATATATATATATATCTGATACATATATATATAATATATATATATATATATATTATATATAGATATATATATATATATATATATATATATATATATATATATATTATATATATATAGGTGTGTGGTGTGTGTCTGTGTGTGTATGTTTTAAATATATATATATATATTATATATTATATTATAATATACATATATATATATATATTATATTATATATATATTTGTATATGCATGTATGTATATATGCTTTATATGTTTGTGTCGTGTGTGTGTGTGTGTGTGTGTATGTATGTATGTATGTATGTATGTATGTATGTATGTATTTATGATGTATGTATGTACATTTGTGTTTATTTTAGGGTGTTCATATATATGTTTATGTTTATATTAATTTTCTTAAACTTTTACGTCGCCGAGTTTAGACGCTTTTACAGTTGCCTCTCTTTCGCGTGTCAAAAATGCTTATTCTCTTTATTCTGCCTCTTCTTTTGAATTCCTATCCCCTGTCCTGTTTTTCCATGTTGTCTTTTCATCTTCTTTGGTTTTCATATCTGTCTGTTATCGTCTCTGCTTTTATTATGTTCGCTTTATTATGTTTCCCGTATTCACTTGTCGTTACTAAATCAAGAAATCAGACTTTCCAAGGATCCTCCAAACCTCCCGAAGAGATATTGAGACAACGAGGGTAAGACCGCATCAGTCCTCCTGTCTATCAGCCCAGCCACTCATTTATCTATTTCGATCCTCCATTCATCAGTGTGAGTTTTGCATGTTGCACAAGGCGGACTCAGATCAACAAGGAGTTTGTAAGAGGTTTGAACCCAAGGAGCAAGAAGGAGATTCGGGTTCGGGTTCCGTTCTTAAAGTAGAATGGAAAATAATCGGGTTGTCCCTCAGCAGAGGAGCCAATACTTGAACGGTAGGTGTGCAGAATTCGTGATGGCTGTAGGTTTCCTTCTCCTTCTCCTTCTCCTTTTCCTTCTCCTCTCTCTCTCTCGCTCTCTCTCACTCTCTCTCTCTCTCTCTCTCATCTCTCACGCTTCTCTCTCTCTCTCTCTCTCTCTCTCTCTCTCTCTCTCTCTCTCTCTCTTTGTGTGTGTATTGTGTGTGTGTGTGTGTGTGTGTGTGTGTGTGTGTGTGTGTGTGTGTGTGTGTGTGCGTGCGTGCGTGCGAGGGTGTGTGTGTGTTTGTCTGTATGCATATATATATATAGTATATATATATATATAATTATATATATATATTAATATCTATATATATATCTTACACACGACACATCGATATTTTGAGAGATAGAGAGGAGAAGAGAAGAAGAGAGCGAAAGGAAGAGATAGATAGAGAAAGAGAGGGAGAGAGAAAGCGAGTGAGAGTGAGGAAGATAGAGAAAGAGAGTGAAAGAGAGAGAGAGAGTGAAAGAGAGAAAAGCGAAGATCGGAAGAGGAGAAAGCGAGAGCGAAAGAGAAAGCGAGACGAAATAGAAGCGAGCGAAAGGAGAATGCGAAGAGCGAAAAGAGAATTCGAGAGGCGAAAGAAAGAGAGAAAAAGCGAGAGCGAAAGAGAGAAAAAGCGAGAGCGAAAGAGAAAGAAAGCGAGAGCGAAAGAGAAAAAGCGAGAGCGAAAGAGAGAAAGCGGAAACGAAAGAGAGAGAAAGCGGGAGCGAAAGAGAGAGAAAGCGGAAACGAAAGAGAGAGAAAGCGGGAGCGAAAGAGAGAGAGATAGAGAGATAGATAGATAGATAGATATATAGAGAGAGGAAGAAATAGATAAAGAAAGAGAGGGAGAGAGAAAGCGAGAGCAAAAGAGAGAGAGAGAGAGATAGGAAGAGATAGATAAAGAATAAAGCGAGAGCGGAAGAGAGAGAAAGCGAGAGCGAAAGAGAGAAAGAGAAAGAGAGAGAGGGAGAGAAAGACAAGAGAGAGAGAAGAGAAGAATAAGAGAAAGAGAAATAGAAAGAGCGAGAGATAAAGGGAAAGGAAGGAAGAAAGAGAGAGAGAGAAACGATCCTGGCGAAGCATAGAGGGAAGGAAAGAGAAGACATCCGGGGAGGATCTGCTCACACGATGGTCTTCATTCGGAGCGTGTGCTGTGCAACTTGGCACCCCTGCACTCGTCTGCAACACAACCATCATTTCAACCTGCAACAAGCCAGCCTTTCACCGCCTACCCATTCATGCTATGAATCCCCTAGAGGGATGATAGTGCTACGATTACGGAGGGTTCTTCGCCCATCCCTGCATCATTAGCATAGCGTCCTTACTGCATTTGTCATTTTACACGAAAATGAACCGAATGGGAAATGCTGCAGGCGTATCATTTGGGACCAATTCTGATGAAAAGAATCATTATGAAAAATGCTTTCTCCTTTTGTTTTTTTGGGGGGGGGCCCAGAAAAAAAACCCCCTAAAATCAAAGTGAAACGCATTATGTTGGGGAAAAAAGGGCTATGCCCGTATATATATATATATATATATATATATAATATATCTATATTATTATATATCTATATATCATATATGTCCTATCTATCTTATCTATCTATCCTATTAATATATATACTATATATGTATGTATGTAACCATATAATGTATGTAATTGTATATCCACTATATATGTATGTATGTATATTCTAAAAATGATATATATCTATATATATGTATGTAGATATAAATATCTAATTCATCTAGATATCTCTTGTACATATATTATAATATATCTCGATATGTCTTATATATATATGATGCTATCTATCTGAAATATATATTATGTATATCTATCTTTATATATCTCTGTCTGTATATCTATAATGTCTCTCTTATTATGTATATATATATCTATATCTCTTATATAAATAATCTCTACTACTTATATCTAATATATATTCTATCATCATACTCTATATAGTATATATATATATATATATATATATATGTAATGTACTCCGTATCTCTCTATATATACTGATATATATATATATATTTCTTATATATATTATGTATATATATACATTTTATAATATTTATATACATATATATATATATATATATAATAGTCTATATATATAGTTATATATATATATTATATATATATATTATATCTTATATATATATATATATATACTATATATCGATATATTTTATATGTATATATACCTATATATAAATATTAATTATAGATAGTCGATTAGATGCTGATAGATAAGATTAGATATATAATACCGTCTTTTGATTTTTGTGTGTTCCAGACAGTACACGTATTTGTGAGCGTATATATTATCCATAAATTACATCTGGGCGAATAGAGAGGGATACACTGTACAGTAGCATGGTGTTTGTACAGCAGTTTGTTTGTCTTTGCAATATGGATGAAGTTGTAGTCCAAGAGTTTATTTTTGTTTGTATATCTTTTACTGTTTTATATATTTAGGTCTGTATTTTTCTTCTGCATCTTTTCCTTCTTATTTTGTTGTTCTTGATATGGAATGATAACACTTATTTTTAATTGCTTGGAAAATAAAAAGAAGAGTAATGACATAACTATGTGTCATATCTATTGAATGCATAAAAGTCTTAGATAAAGAAATAAAGGTACTAACAAATATGAGAAATAAATGTAATTTCAAAGACTTGCAGACACACACACACACACACACACAGAGAGAGAGAGAGAGAGAGAGAGAGAGAGAGAGAGAGAGAGAGAGAGAGAGAGAGAGAGAGAGAGAGAGGTGGGGGTTGGGGGAGGGAGAGGGTATTAATGGTGCAAACGACAACAAAAACCCTCTTTCCTGACGACCTCAAACAAACAAAATACACCGGAGACAGGAAAGCTGGGGGAGAAGAGGAAGGGGGGAGAGGGGGATGCGGC
>NC_051401.1:43478955-43483955 GCF_015228065.2 Penaeus monodon | reverse complement strand
CTGCCTTTTTGTATTGCAATGTTTGTGACAGTCAACATTTTGTTTTCTCGAAATGTTTTCCTTATCGAATGTCACGTAAAGGGAATTATTTAGCAGTGTTTTAAGCATTTTTAAAAATTCACAACTGATTTCGTCGTGTATAGTTCCAGTCATGTGAAAATTACCTTTACGATTATCAGAAAAAAATGTCCATACTTTTGCACAGCGAGATTATTACGTCAGAAAAACGAGTGCAGTTGACCTGGAAAAGTAATAATGTGGGTGGGGATGATATCAATAATTAATGATAATTATGATATTAGTCGCAGAAAGTATATTAGCAATCATGCTAGTTTCAGTGATGAGTCTTTTGAAAGATAAGATAATGATAGTTAAATAAAGATAAAGAACCTGCTAGTTGCCGTGATCATAGTAAGGTATTTGGAAATAGCAGCGATAGTGGTAATGAAGCTACTGCTGGTTATTGTATTAGAAATGACGGTTATTACAGATTATTATTATCACAAATAATCTTTTTGATTATCATTGCTGATAATTTCTGTTAATATTATCACTACCTATAATGTACGATTATTATTAATAAGAGTAATATTACTGGCAACTATAGATGTTACTAAGATTGATAATACTAATTGATAATGATAGAGTAATGACAACGATGGTTATAAATATAATCATAAGGATTATGTGAAGAATAAGAATAAGAACAATATCAATTATATTGCTAATAAGAAATACAATAACGATAATTGTTAGTAATAATAGTAATGATAATAATGATAATGATAGTGATTGTGTTATTGATGATGATAATGGCAATGAACAATGATAATGATAATAATGATAACATTATCATCTTCATCATCATCTTCCTCTTCCCCTTCATCTTCGTCTTTAACATCATCATCAACATTATCATCATGGAAATAATGATTATAATTATAATAGTAATAGCAGTAATAATGACAATGGTAGTAATAATAGCAATAATTATTTTGATAATAGCAAAACTAATAATGATAATCAGTGATGATATCAAAACACATCCCATACATATGGAAATATATGAAAAGACGATAAAAATACTAACTGTAGGAGCAACGAAAATTGCATATGGAGAAAAGATAAAAAATTAAAGGCTTTTTAGGACAGGAATTATGAATAATTAATTCTAATGAATTGCAGGGTAGGGGAACGACATATAAAATGGAAGAGTAATAAGACCAAAACGTTAAATCAAAGCAAGGGGGAGAAATGCCAAGGGGGGAATAAAGTGAAAGACACGTAATTACAAAATACTTTGATTCACCTTTTTATCCGACTGTTCCAAAGAAATTAGTATTGAATAGTATAAATCTTTATCATAATTCTTTTACAATACCGTCATTTCCTCCCAGATATAGAGAGATCCTGAAATCAAAATTTGAAAATAGGATTTTTTTCAAGGGGAGAGGGAGGTTGGACGTGGGCTGCAAGAAGAATAAAATCGCTCGTGCAAAGCCTCGCCATCAGCAGGCAGTCAGCTGTGCCCGCCAGAGATCACAAATCCATTTAGCTATTGATGAAACGGAGGTTCACACTGAACGTTGCTTCTGCGGACCGCTAACCTATATCAACCGCGAATCGTCAAAGATTGGGTGACGATTAGGGCGGGAAGCTCATTACAAAACCTAAAAGGAAAATGTCTAGGAAATGAAGAAAATGTCTTATAAACTTATTATATATACTGTGTGCATGCACACGCACACACACACACACACACACACACACACACACACACACACACACACACACACACACACACACACACACACACACACACACACACACACACACACACACACACACATACACATACACACATTCACACACATTCACACACATTCACACACACATACACACACACACACACACACACACACACACACACACACACACACACACACACACACACACACACACACACACACACACACACACACATATACATATACATATATGTATATATTATTATATATATTCATATATATGAATGTATATATTATTATATATAATTATATATATATGTATATATTATTATATATGATTATATATATGTATATGATATTATATATATAATTATGTATATATATGTATATATTATTGTATATATATAATTATATATATGTATATATAATATAGATATATATATCAATATAATAGATAGATATATATATTGATAGATATATATAGATAGATATATATATATATATATATATAAAATATATATTTTATATATATATATATATATATATATATATATATATATCTATATATATAATATATATATATATATATTATTATATATACACATGTATATGTATTATATGTTTATATATATGTATAAATCTCTCTCTCTCTCTCTCCTCTCTCTCTCTCTCCTCTCTCTCTCTCTCTCTCTCCTCTCTCTCTCTGTGAGCCCTTCCATCCCTTCCTCTATTTCTCCCCCCCCCCGCCTCTCTTACTCTCACTTTCCTCCCCTCCCTCCTTTCAACTGTCTTTCTTTGTCTCCTTCACTCTTGCCCCTCCTCTCCCCAAATCTTTTCCTCTTAACCTCTCCGTGGCGTTCATTGACCGCCAGAAACCTGTTGCAGAGGCTCGTAAGATGTGAGAGGGGGTGGGGATGGGGGTGGGGGTCGTGGCAGGGGGGGGGGTGTAGGTTGAAGTAACCTTGCAAGAAAATCGTTCGACGGGTGATACACGCACATTTGTATATATTTTGGGAAAACCACACACAAAAACACACCCAAAAAAAACCCCACACCACACAAACACACACACACCCACACCCCCCCCCACACACACCCACACACACACACACACACACACCAAACCCCCACAACACACACAACACACACACTACAACACAACACAAACCCCCAACACAAACACACACCCCAACACACCACACACACACAAACAACACACAACACACACAACACCACACCACACAACAACCATAACCAGAAACTAATAATAATAATATATATTATATATTATAATATATATATAAATATTTATATATATAATATATAAATATATATTATTATATATAAAAATATAAATATATCCGTATAAATAATAAATATTAAATATATTTTATATATATATAAATAAAATATATATAATAAAATAATTATTATTTATATATTTTATATATATTTATATAAAAATAATATAATTAAATATATGTAAAAGTATATATATGTTTTTATATAAATATTTATATATATATTATATATATATATTTATATATATATTTATTATAGGTATATATATATATATATTATATATATATTTAATAAATAATTAAAAAAAAAAATAACAAAATAAAAAATTTTAAAAAATATAATATAATTATAATAAAATAATATATATATATATATATACAATATAAAATTAACTATAATTATTAATATAAATAATAATAATATATAATTTTTATATATATAAAGATATATATTGTATTAATATATAATAAATATATAATATATAAATATATATATATTATATATTGTTTTAAATATATTATATAAAAAATATATATATATTATATATATATATAATAATATATTATAATATATATATATAATAGTATATTTTTTATATTATATATATTTTATATATATATATATAAAATATATATTAAATATATATATATATATATAATATATATAGATATTATATTATATATATTTTTAAACATTTATATTATTATATTTATATTATATTATTATATATATATTATATATATTATATATTATATATTATATATATTCTATATATCTATATCTTATATCACACACACACACACACACACACACACACACCACACCCCCCCCACCCACACCACACCAACCACAAACACACACAACACCACACCACACAAAATTCCTTTTTTCTTTTTGTGTCATCACCGAGCGGTGTTTGACGAACTACTTTGCTCCATGTTGACAACATGTAGTTGAATGGGTCTTTATACTGGAGTGGCTGACCCATGATCCCTACCCAGGAGAATAGTTGGTTAGGTAATCACTGTTGGTGGATCCCAACCCACTATCGTATCCACGATATGTGTGTGCGTGTATGTGTGTATATGAGTGTATGTGTGTGTGTGTGTGTGTGTGTGTGTGTGTGGTGTGTGTGTGTGTGTGTGTGTGTGTGTGTGTGTTTGTGTGTGTGCATATATGTATATGAATATATATGTATATATATAAATGTATAAGTATATGTATTTATATGTATGTGTATGTATATATATGTGTATATGTGTGTATATATTAATATATAATATATATAGTATATTTTTTAATATATATTATATATTTATATTATTTTAGTATATATATACATATATAAAAATTATAATATATTATATATATATAATATAATATATATATATATATATATAATAATATATATATATATTTACTTACATATAATTATTTACAAACACACACCCCCCCACACACACATTATATATATATTATATCTATATATATATATATATATTATTATAATATATATTATATATATATATATTATTAATTATATATATAATGTGTGGTGGGTGGGGTGTTTTGTAAATAAGTATATGTAAGTAAAATATATAATTAATTATATAATATATATATAATATATATATATATATATATTATATAAAATATATTATATATAAAATATATATATATATATATAATATATATTATATATATGTGGTGTGTGTGGTGTGTGGTGTGTGTGTGTGTGTGTGTGTGCTGTGTGTGTATAATGCTTGAACACACACACACACACACACACACACACACACACATACTGTAGATATATTGTGTGTGTGTATGTATGTATGTTCGTATGTTCAAGCATTTAAATAAACGGATATATTTTATCTCACCTCAGGGAGCATTAAAGGAGGGCGCAGAATTACGCGCGACGATTGACATCTTAAGAATTACGTCAGA
>NC_051401.1:43461455-43471455 GCF_015228065.2 Penaeus monodon | reverse complement strand
TCCTCATCACGATGGCACTTCCGGCACCCTCATGGCACCGAAGGAGGGGAAGGGAAAGGGAATAGGGGGAAGGAAGGGATGAAAAAGAACGGGAAAAGGAAAAGGGAGGAAGGATTGGGGAAGGAGGGAAAGGAGGATGGGGAGGAGGATAACGAGAATGATGATGGTGATGAGGGGCTAGTGGAGGTAGAGATGGAGGGGGAGGTGTAAGTGCTGGTTAAGGTCGACCTCGATAGTTGTGGATATGGGGCTAAGGGCGGTACTTGGTTTTGTATATCTTTAAAATTCTTATTCTGAATCTTTATTTTCTTACAGTTCTTGCTCGTTTCAATTTGCTTTTCTCTCTTTTTCCTCTCTTTGGTCTAACGTTTTTTATTTATTTATTTATTTATCATTGTTGTTATTATTATAATAATATTTTTACATTCTTCTTTAATCCTTCATCTCACTTTTTAACGGCTTTGTTAATTTGTTTTTGTGGTTATCTTTACTTCTTCACAGATGCGCGCGTATACGCACACATACGCACGCACACGCACACACGAACACGAACATGCACACGCACACTCACACTCACACTCACAGTCACACTCACACACGCACACTCACACACTCACACGAACACGAACACGAACACGAACACGAACATGCACACGCACACTCACACACGCACTCACACTCACACTCACACTCACACTCACACTCACACTCACACACGCACACGAACACGCACACTCACACACTCACACACACGCACACGTGAAAATGCGAACGAAACAGAAAGAAATATATTCTTACAGAGATGGAGGAGGAAGCAAAATAACAAAATAGAGAGAGTAGTGAGAAGATACACAGTAGCAAGAGGTCTCGGGCGTCCAACAAAGGCTCCTCTTCATAAAAGAGCAGACAGAAAGAGAGAAGAAGCAAGAGGAGAGAGGAGGTGGAGAAAAAAGGAACACACGCGCCACCACAAAGACGTACCCTTAAGTTAACTCCTTGTTTGCAGCGAGACCACAGATACCCCTCGGTGTGAGCAAGGGTGAATGGGATGCCTCATGCCTTCGAGGGGAAAGGGGGAAGGGAGGAAGCTGGAACGAAGGAGGGGGGGGGAGTCATGCAACGCGTGCATGGCCTCTATTTTGCATAGTCTCTCTCGGGGTGCAAAGCAGCTGTTGCAGGTTGAAGATACAAATGACACCCTAGGACACGCATGCAATATTTGGGGTGGGGTTGAGAGGGGAGGGGGGTAAGGGGGATATTTCATGGGTGATTTAAATCTTGCTTTAAAGATTTCAGGCCTTAAAATGAGAAAACCTCTTGTACAATGTTCTTCATGTTTATTATTACTACCATTATCATTATTACTTATTTTCTATTGTTATTGTTGTATCACCATCATCATCATCATCATTATAAGTATTGTTATTATTGCTATGATTTTATTATTACTATTATTATTATTACTGTTACTGTTATTAACACTATGGTTATTTTGTTATCCTTATTACCATTATCGTTTCATTACTACTATCATTATGCTCAGCATTACCTTGTCAATGATGGTATAGATTATTATGATTGTGGCGATCATATGAATGGTGTTAATTATTTTATCATGGAATTAAAAGTGGAAATATCAACAGTGAAGATAATGCTAATGCGTGTTTTAATAATCAGAGTGGAAATAATAATGATAGTAATAAAAGTAATGATAGTAATAATGAAATAATAGTGATGTTATGATAACGATTGCAAAAATGATAATGATGAAGATAAAGATGAGGGTAATAATGAAATGATAATGATAATCATGATAATATTGACAATGATAATGATTGTACTAATAATGGTAATTATAATGATACTAATGATGATGATAATAAGAACAGTGATGATAATGCTAGTAATAAAGATGATAATGGTAATGATATTGATAATACACACACACACACACACACACACACACACACACACACACACACACACACACACACACACACACATATATATATATATATATATATATATATATATATATATATATATATATATATATATATATAGATACATTGATATAGGATAGGGGAAGACAGATAGAAGAGAAGGAAAGGGAAATAAAGATAACAAATAAAAGAGAAAGATGAAGATGGTGATCGTGACGGCTGTGATGATGGGCATGCTGATGGTGATCGTGGTAATGATGATTATGATCAGGCAAGGGTGACACTGCCAATATAGCCTCTCAATAGTGAATTGAGAGAAGCCAATGTTCTGCAGTGGAATAAATGGCTGTTGGAAAAAAAAAAATATGTATATGAATATATATATATATATATATATATATAGATAGATAGATAGATAGATTGATAGATAGATATGGATAGATATATATGAATATATATATAGATAGATAAACAGATATAGATAGATATGAATATATTTATATAGATAGATATACGAGTAAATATATATATACATATACATACACACACACACACACACACACACACACACACACACACACACACACACACACACACACACACACACACACACATATATATATATATATATATATATATATATATATATATATATATATATATATATATATATATATATATTATAAACACAAACACCCAAACAGACAACCACCCACACAAAGTAACAGAAGCCAACGCCCACACCCTCAACTCCTCTCACTGGTGGATATCAGGGGCGAGAGGGGAAGGGAATAGGGGAAGAGGAGTAAAGGAGAGGGGAATAAGGGAAAGGGGAATAGAGAAAGGAAAATAAAGGAAAGGAGCATGAGGGAAACTGAAATAAGGTAGATGGGAATAAAGGGAAAAGGAAAATAAGGGAAAGGAGTATAAGAGAAAAGGGGAAAAGGGAAAGGGAAATAAGATAAAGGGAAATAAGAGTAAGTGGAATAAGAAAAAAAGGGGAATAAGAAAAAAGGGAATAACAGAAAGGGGAATAAGAAAAGGGGAATAAAAGAAAGGGAATAACAGAAAGGGGAATAAGAAAAAGGGAATAACAGAAAGGGGAATAAGAAAAAAGGGAATAACAGAAAGGGGAATAAGAAAAAGGGAATAACAGAAAGGGGAATAAGAAAAAGGGAATAACAGAAAGGGGAATAAGGAACAGGGGAATAAGGGAAAGGGGAACATGGGCGAGTGGCATTCCCTCGAAGAACATAAAGAGGTCATATCGACGAATGGGCAAAGTTGACAGCCTTAGGATTTAGTTAATAACGAAATGGATCCAAACGAACGTCCATCGACCAAGAAGTTAAAGGAATTTTTTTTTTGTTTTCGTTTTTTTTTTTGTTTTTGTTTTGTTTTTCTCCTTTCTCTCGCCTGTTCTCTTGTTTATGTTTGTTTGTGGTTGACGTGTGCGTATAATGTGCGTGTAATTCATTCTTCTTATTGTTTCCGTTTTTTTGTGTGTTTTCCTCGTTCACCCTCTTTTTCTTCTTTTCATTTCACTTTTATTCATCTTCATTTCCTGTCAGTCCTTCCTTCCTCTTCATTCATACTCTACTGGGCTCTTCCTCGTTCCCTCGTTCCTCCCCCTGTTTTCTTCTCCTCTCTTTCAAGCTAAGTTTTATTTCTTAGTTACGAATTCACTGATATATATATATATATATATATATATATATATATATATAAAAAATATTATTATATTATATAAAATATTTTATGTATATTTAAATATGTAAATAGTAAATAAAAATATGTATATTAGAATATATGAATTATATATAAAAATTAATTGTTAAATTTTAAATTTGTATTTAAAAATTTTAAATATATTTTTTAAATTTATATAATAATATTATATATAATTTATATATATTAATTAATTAATATATTTAAAAATATATACATATATCATATATACTATCCCTATATAATTTAAAATATAAAATATATATATATTTATATATTTTTAATAATATATTTTATATATTATTTCTTTATATATTATAATTTATATTCTTTTATTATATTTAAAAATATATATATTTATAAAATATAATATAAAATTTATATAATATATAATTATAATATATATTTTATATATATATTATAAAAAAATAAATGTTATAAATTTATTTTATAATATATTATTTTTATATAATATTTTTTATAAATGTATTAAAAGTAATATATTATAATTTTATATAATTTTATATAATTTTTTATATCTTTAATTATATAAATAATAAATTATATAATATTTTCTTTTATTTATTTTTTTTTAAAATATTTTTTTATATATATTTTAAAATTATATTTAAAATTTTTTAAATTTCTATATTATATATATATTATATATAATATATATCTTTATTATATTTATTTTTTTTATTATTTTATTTAAAAATTTTATTTTTTTTTTTTTCTTAAATTTTTCTATTTTATATTTTTAATTTATTTATATATTATTTTTTAATTTAATTTTTAAATTTATAAAAAATTTTTTTATATTTTTTTATTAAATTTTTACTTTTTATTAAAATTATAAAAAATATATATTTATAATTTTATTTTTATTTTTTTTTTTTAAATTTTTATATTTAAAAAAAATTTTTCTATTAAATTATATTTATATGTTATTATATTAAAAAAATTTTATTTTAATTTTTAATTTTTTTTTTTTTTATTTTTCTAATTTTCTTTTAATATTCTTTTTTTTTTTTTTAAATTTTTATATTTTATATTTAATTTTTTTTTCTTTTTTGTTACCCCTTTTTTTTTCCCCTTTCCCTTTTTTTTATAATTATTATTTTTTTCCCCCCAACACCTCCCACCGTACCCCAAATTTCATTATCACCCTACCCCACCCCCCGTCCTTTTCGTCCCTCATTTTTCCCCCACGGTCACCCTTATTGCATTATCAAACCCCCACCACGCATCTATCTTCCAATTTTTCCCTTTTTCCCATCTGCCCACTCCACCGCACTTTACCCCTCCCTTTTTTTTTTTTTTACTTTTTTCCCCTTTTTTCTTTTCCCCTTTCTTTTCCTCCCCCCTTTAAACCCCCTCCTTTTTTGTTCTTTTCCTTCTTTCCCTTCCTCCCTTTCCCCTCTTCTTTTCCCTTTCATTTCCCCCTCTCTTTAAAATCTCTTTTTTCTCTCCCTCTTTTCCCCCTCCCTCCTCCTTCCCCCTCTTTTCCCCCTCTCCTCTCTCTTCTCTCTCTTTTCCTCTCTTTTTCCCCGCTCCCTCCGCTCCCCCTCTCTCTCCTTTTTCCCCTCTCTCCCCTCCTTTTCTCTCCCCTCTCTCTCCTCTCCCCCCTCCTCTCCCCTCCTTCTTTCCCCCCTTTTTTTTCCTCCCCCTCCCTCTCTTCTCTCTCCTCCCCTTTTTTTTTTTTTTTTTATAATATTTTAATATATTATATATATTTATCTTTTTAATTTTTTCTATCTATCTATTATCTTCTATCACTTCTATATTATTATATTATATATATATATTTATATTTATATAATTTAAAAAAAAATTTTATAATATTATATAAAATATATAATATATATAATTAATATATATATAATTTTATTATATTTTATAATATTATATATTATATAAAACCAACCCCACACACACACAACCACACACCACACCCCACACACACACACAACACACCACCAACACACACACAACACACACACCACACCCCACACAAACACCAACACCCCACACATAATATATATATAATATTATATATATTATATCTATCTATCTATTATCTATCTATCTACTATCTATCTTCTATCTTATCTATATATAATTATTATTATATATATATAATATATATATAATTAAAATTATATGATTATATATGTTATATGTTTTATATATTATTATTATTTTTATATATATTTTATATATATATATTATATTATATATTTTATATTTTTATATAATATTTTATATAATATTTTTAAATTTTTTTTTTTATTATTTTAAAATATATATATTTATATATCATATATTTTTATATTATTTATATATATTTATAAAAATTTTATATTTTTATTATTTTAAATATTATAATTTATTTATATATTAAAAATATTTTTAAAGCAAAAAATGGGGTTTTATTTTTTTATTTAAATTTATTATTATTTTTTTTTTTTATAATTTATATATTTTTATATATAAAAAATTTTATTTTTTTTATTATATATTATTATTTTTTATATATATATATATATATTTATATTTTAAAATAATTCTATATATATTATATATATATAAATATAATTTTATATATTATATATATTATAATATATATATATAATTATAAAAAAAATTAAAAATTTAAAAATTTTTTTTATATAATATTTTATATATATATATAATGAAACAAAAAAAAAACAAAAAAAAAACAAAAAAACCCCCCAAAAAAAACACACACACACAAACCCAAAATTTTATCTATTTTTTTATATATATATTATATATAAAATTAATATATATATTAAAAAATATATTTTTTTTTTTTTTTTTTTTTTTTTTTTTTTTTTTTTTTATATATATATATATATTTATTAATATATAATATAATATATTATATAATATATATATATTATTAATATAAAATTTTATATATTTTAATATATATTATATATTTTAAAAAAAAAAAATACAAAAAAAAAAACACACACCCACACACAACAACAAAAACAAAAAAAAATATATTATATTATATATTTAATATAATATATATATTATAATTATAATATATATATAAAAAATTAAAATTTTATTAAAAATATAATATTTTTTTTTTTTTTTTATTTTTTTTTTTTTTTTTCTTATAATTTTTAAAGTATTATAATTTAATTTATATATATATATATATATATTATATATTATAATATTAATATTATTATATATTAAAAAAAAAAAAAAAAAAAAAAAAAAACCCCACACACACATGTAAAAATAATAATTTTAAAATATTATATATATATATATATATATTATATATATTATATATATAAAATATATTCTTTTTTTTTTCTTTTTTTTCCCCTCTTTATCTTATTCTTTTTTTTTTTTTTTTCTTTATATATAATATTAAATATATTAAATTATATAAAAATATTTTATATATATTTATATAAAATATAATATATAATTTTGGGGTTTTTTTAAATTTATTATTTTTTTTTTTTTTTAAAAAAAAAAAAAAAATTAAAATTAATAATATATATTTTAAAATATATATATTTTTTTTTTTTTAAAAAAAAAAAAAAATCCTCTCCCTCCCCTCTCCCTCTCCCCTCTCCCTTTTTCCCCTTTTCCCCCTTCTCTCCTTTTTCTTTTTCTCTTCCTCTCTCTCTCTCTTTTTATTTTTTATTTTTTTTTTTCTTTTTTTTTTTTTTGTTTTTGTTTTTTTTTTATTTTTTTTTTTTTTCTTTTTTTTTTTTTTTTTTTTTTTCCCTTTTTCTCTCTCTCTCTCTTATATACTCATCTCCCTCTCTCTCTCTCCCTCTCCCTCTCTCCTCTCCTCTCCCTCTCTCTCTCTCCTCTCCCCTCTCCTCTCTCCTCTCTCTCTCTCTCCCCCCTCTCTCTCTTTCTCTCCCCCTCTCTCTTCTTTCTTTCTCTCTCTCTCTCTCTCTCTCTCTCTCTCTCTCTCTCTCTCTCTCTCTCTCCTCTCTCTCTCTCTCTCTCTCTCTCTGGCACTGCAGCTTTCCCTCCCACGCCCCGCCCCCTGCCTCCGCCCACCCCGTCCTCACACAACCCCTTTTACCTCTTTTGTCTCAAGAGGTGCACCAGAACCTCCTCACATCCCCATTATCGAACCAGGTTACCCCCTCTCCTCACCCCCCCCCCCCTGCCGTCTCCCTTCGTTCCTCTACCTTCCCCTCTTTGCCTTCTCTCCTCTCTACTCTGTCCTACCCCTTCTCTTCTCTGCCCTCTGCTCTTCCACTTCCATCTTCCTCTCACACTTTGCTTTTCTCCCTCTCCTTTCTCCCTTCTACCTCTTTCTCTTCCCCTCTCCCTTCTCCCTTTTTCCCCCAGTACTCTCCTCTCTTAGTTTCTGTCTGAATAATTCCTGGCCATCACCCGTGCTTGCACTCATCCCCTTTCCTCTCTCTCTCACTCGTTCTCTCTCTCTCTCTCGTTCTCTCTCTCTCTCTCTCGTTCTCTCTCTCTCTCTCTCTCGTTTCTCTCTCTCTCCCCTCTCTCTCTCTCTCTCTCTCTTCTCTCTCTCTCCTCTCTCCTCGTCTCTCCCCTCTCTCTCTCTCTCTCTCTCTCTCTCTCTCTATCTCTCCTCTCCTCCTCTCTCTCTCTCTCTCTCTCTCTCCTCTCTCTCTCTCTCTCTCCGTTCTCTCTCTCTTCTCTCTCTCTCCTCTCCTCTCTCTCTCTCTCTCCTCTCTCTCTCTCTCTCTCTCTCTCTCTCTCTCTCTCTCTCTCTCTCTCTCTCTCTCTCTCTCTCTCTCTCTCTCTCTCTCTCTCTCTCTCTCTCTCTCTCATACCTACCTTCTCTCTATCCTTTTTTTTCTGTTCTGTTGTCATGTTTGGTCTTCTCTGCTTTTGTGTCTTGTCTTGCTGTCGTTTATTTTACTCTTTGCTTTCTCTCTGCCCCCTCCCTGTCTCTCTTAAAAAAAAAATAAAGGAGCATCTTTTAAATTGTCAATGACAAAGACAAACAATGTATCTCAATTTCTAATTATGTTACCATCTTATTTTATTGCTCATGTCCTTGACATAGTTTCTGCTTATTCTATATTACTGTACCTTGTAACCATCAGTGTAAACAGAAGAACCATTATAATTAAGGTATTAACGTGTTTTTTTGTTTTGTTTTTTAATTAGATTTGGATATGAACTCATTCTCTCTCTCTCTCTCTTTCTCTCTCTCTCTCTCTCTCTCTCTCTCTCTCTCTCTCTCTCTCTCTCTCTCTCTCTCTCTCTCTCTCTCTCTCTCTCTCTCTCTCTCTCTCTCTCTCTCTCTCTCTCCATATGTATGCCTACATGCACTTAATTATCTGTTTACTCTCTCTACCTGTCTGTCTTTTAAAAGGTAGATAGTAATGGTAATATACGTATGCAAATGCATTTATCACGATCCACATACATGCGTCCTGGTGTTCATAAATATCTGAATATACACATACATATTTGCAAGTGCAGATGGAGTGCAAAATAAACTCGAAAAGTTTTTGATATCCACTTCAGCACGTTCCTGTTTATCACTTTCCTCCCCTTCTCTCCCTCTTCCTTTTCCCTCTGCATATCCCTAACGTATCCCCTCTCCTCTTCTGACCTTCCCCTCTTTCTTCCCCATCTCTCCTCTCCTTGTCCCCCTTTCCCATCCTCCTCACTTCTTTCATTTTTGTTAATTCGTCATATCTACCGTATTAAGCAAATGTGTAGATACTGAGTCATCTTCATACTCCTCCACTGTAGGTCTACACGATGTTTTCTGCCCCGCGCTGTATTTTTTTTTACTGTAATGTTTTGTATTAGAAGGTATATAGGTCACGTCCTTATTATTACTTTTTCTCCTTTTTTGCCCCTTTATTCTGTTTAATTTCCTCAGCCTCATCTTATCATTCTCCTTCTACTCCTTGTGTTAAATGGGCGTGCCTTCCTTCGAGAAAAGACACGTACACACGAACACACTAGTACTTTCACGTTCGAAGACACGCTAAGATACAAACACGCGCGGACTCATAAACACACATACATGGCCACACGCCCGTACTCATAAACACACATACATGGCCACACGCCCGTACTCATAAATCAATCTCTCTCTCTCTCTCTCTCTCTCTCTCTCTCTCTCTCTCTCTCTCTCTCTCTCTCTCTCTCTCTCTCTCTCTCTCTCTCTCTCTCTCTCTCTCTCAGAGAGAGAAGGAGAGGGAGAGAGAGAGCTCACACACAGAAATCTCACAGACCATGATCTACTTCTGAATCTGTTGAACCTAACAATCTCATCACTGTAAGAGGTATTCCCTCATGGTACGGCGCCCGAGTAC
>NC_051401.1:43451455-43453955 GCF_015228065.2 Penaeus monodon | reverse complement strand
GCAGGAGCTCTATGTCCCTACCCGTATAAGCAAGTGCTGGACGAGTGCTTCTATCTGAGCAAGGTCAAGCTGAACTGGAACCAAGCGCGACAGTACTGCCAAGGCATGCAGGGCGACCTGGCCACACCCAGGAACGTCTATGCTCTCAAGTCCTTCGTCATCGACACTGCTGCAGGTAATTGTATTGCGTTTCGTGTGTGGATTTTTTTTTTAGTAATGGTAGGCTTAGAAGGGAAAATGTATATATACAAATTATTATATGTATATACACATACATATACATACATACGTTGACGCCTACTGTCGCCGAACATCAGAAGTGACCGAGGCTTGGCTGGGAGCAACCGACCAGTCCTCGGAGGGAACGTGGAACTGGCTGGACGGTCGCCCCATCGCCTCGGACTGGGCCGGCGGGCAGCCTGATGACGCCGGAGGAAACGAGGACTGCCTTGACCTCAGGACGAAGTGGCATCCCACCTTCAACGATTACCAGTGCGGAGTGGCTCAGCATTTTGTGTGCCAGTACAATGCTTAATGTTTCAGATGCCTTTTTTGACAATTCAATTACATGTCCAGATTTTTTTTTGATAATTTCTTGTACTTCTTTAATAAAATACTAATGAGAAGACTTTTTTTTTTTCCAAAAACACTCGATTTTCTTTTATATTTCAACTCTCTAGGTAACTTTTATCACTGACACTATTGTTCTATGTATGAGCAATTTGTTGATTTAGAATAATGCCAAAGCAAATTTTGTTTGTTAAAAAAATCCACTTCAAGTATATCTTATATGCCTCTATAATGAAATGTGTTTTGTTGGAAGATTCTGAGCAAAATGAGATACCTCTTTATGTAGTTTTTTTGCTCTTTCAGTGTTTAAATTTGCTATGATAACCCCTAGGTATTAATAAAAATAGGTCAGATGCTATCAGGTGCATTGTTTTTGTTAATGAAATATGACATTCCCGGGTTTGTCTGCCCAACCTTTTAATGTCATTGTAAAATCATACCTTCTTGTAAAGTAAAATTATCTGTATTTTGTGACTCTGCTAGAGGCAGAGACAATAGTGTGTGCGCTTTCTATAACTTTTGTCTAACATGGGTGTAATTGCCATACGTTAACCCACTGTATGTATAATTCCACAAAGGAAATCAGGTCTTCGCATTATGCAAGAAAATAAAAATTATATGTGTATACATTTTTTTTACAACTTTTTGTAGTTATGGTGGTATACATTGCTTTACAAAATAAGAAGCAATCATGTGCACATAATAACGTCTTCGGCATGTGTCTTTTTTTTAATTTTTAACATTTAAAAAATAAACATGCTGGAAATATTTTGCTGTACTTAGGTGGTACGATCTATATGAATTCGGAATATGCTATTAACACTCCACCTAATTGTTGTTACCATGCAGAAAATGTAAGCAAAATACTAGGTAAGATTGCGTATACATAATGTAATGTATAAATAATCATATATAAACTGATTATTAGTTGAGTTATGTAGAATGATGGGTAGCAGTGTATATTCACGCATACATAGCCAGATAATTGGACGAAAAAAAGGGATACATGAAAAATTTAAAAGATTTGTGGGTGAATCATGGATAGATGAATAAAAGTTACTGTAGGTATTTTAAAGATATACAAAGCGGAAGACATGAAAGAAAGCAAGTAGGCTTATGTTATCGTTATCAATATTATTGTAGCATATTTTTCAGACGTCAAATCAACTAAGCGTTCCTCGGGTGAACTTCTGATTGTTAATGATTTGCAGGCTGGTTGCCAACTCTGTAGTAGAAGAGGTCAAAGGTCATGTATATGTTTGTTACATGGCTGTGTACCTTGATTGTTATAATGATTATAGATTTATTAACATCATGATTTATTATGATTATGCTGATATTTTTATTGCCATCTGCATAATCATTTTTATTGTTATTATGAGTCTACAGACGGATCGTGCTAAAGAAAAATGTCTAGATTGCCCATGGCTGAGAGACTTTTTGTGACGATCTAGGACAGATAAGTAGGAGCTTGGGTAGAGTATGAGTAGACTTGGTGTTAAAGAAAAGATATTTAAGGTCGATTAAGACTTATGAGGGTGTATACACACACACACACACACACACACACACACAACACATATATATATATATATATATATGTATATATATATATATATATATATAATATATATATATATGTACATATATCTATATATATATATATATATATATATATATATAATCTTTTAACGGTAGGTTCATGTGTGAGCCGCCGTGGTCATAGCATGATACTTAATTGTAGTTTTCATGTTGTGATGCTCTTGGAGTGAGTACGTGGTAGGGTCCCCAGTTCCTTTCCACGGAGAGTGCCGGTGGTACCATTTAGGTAATCTTTCTCTATTTATCCGGGCTTGAGACCAGCACTGACTTGGGCTGGCTTGCCCGCCCAGTAGCTAGGTAAGCAATCAAGGGGAAGTTCCTTGCCCAG
>NC_051401.1:43421455-43423955 GCF_015228065.2 Penaeus monodon | reverse complement strand
ATCACTAGTTTTTTTCAGAGAAAAGAATGAAAATACGTATTTCTTATAAAATGGAAAAAAAAAAAAAACAAAAAATATATATATATATAGATAGATAGATAGATAGATAAAATATTGATTTTCAGGGTGTGCTAAAAGAAAAGCTTTTCCCTGTCGAACCGAAGACATGTCCCAGCATGAGAAGCAGGTGGCAAAAACCTGGGATGTAATGACCTCACAAGGTGGTCAACTCTTTGTATTGCCTCGCCTTTCTCTCTTGCTTCATGCCCCCCTTCCCCTCTCTCTTCCTCTTTCTCATATTTTCCATCCCGCCTTTCTCTCGGACTATTATGATACATCACACACAGCACCACAACACACACCACCCACACCACACACACACACACCACACACAACACACACACACACACACACACACACACACATGCATATATATATAAATCATTATATATAATATATAATATATAATTATATATATATATATATATATATATATATATATTACTATTTTTTTTTCAAGTGCCCTGTCCTACAAGGACGTTGGCGATCATGGATTTCCGTGATTTTCTTGGCAATTTAGAGCGGTGGTTTGCCGTTGCCTTCCGCCCGGTGTTTTTATCGAGTCACCATCTCTATTTACCCGGTTCTGAGACCAGTACCGACTTGTGCTGGCTTACCCACCCAGTGGCCAGGTAGGCAATCGAGGTGAAGTTCCTCGCCCAAGGGAACAACGCCCCGGCCGGTGACTCGAACGCTCGAACTCAGATTGCCGTCGTGACAGTCTTGAGTCCGATGCTCTGACCACTCTATACACACACATATCGTATGTATATATATATATATATATATATATATATATATATATATATATATATATATATATATATATATATATATAGTATGTATAGTGTGTGTGTGTGTGTGTGTGTGTGCATGTATATGTATAGATGTATTGATGTATACACATGTATACATATTTATATGTATTTTATACATATGTATATATACATATATAAACGTATATATACATATATATTATATATATGTATATGTACACATATACATATGTATATACATATGTATATATACACATGTATATATATATATATATATATATATATATATATATATATATATATATATATATATATATATTACGAACACATTACACACACACACACACCACACACACACACACACACACACACAACAATACACACAACAAAAACACACACAAAACATACACACACAACAACACTACACACAACACACACTACACACACACAACAACACACACAGATTGTGTGTGTGTGTGTGTGTGTGTGTGTGTGTGTGTGTGTGTGTGTGTGCATATATATATATAATATATATTGTATATATAGATATTATTATATATTATATATTATTTTTTTTATTATAATATTTGTATATGATATTTCATATATATATTTATTTATTTATATATTATATTAATGTACCATATATATATATTTATATATATATATATATATATATATATATATATATATATATATATATATATATAAATATATACACTACATATACATATATATAAATAAAAATTTTATATAATATATATATATATATTATATATAAATATATATAATTAATAATATATATAATATGTAAATGTATAACAATACATATGTATGTATATACAAAAATATATGTTATATATATATAGTGTGTGTGTGTGTGTGTGGGTGTGGGGTGTGTGTTATACATACATACATACATATATAATATATATATATATATATATAATATATATATATATATATATATATATATATATATATATATATGGGCCGCAGTGGTCGAGTGGTTGGAGCATCGGACTCAAGACTGTCACGACCGGCAATCTGAGTTCGAGGGTTCGAGTCACCGGCCGGCGCGTTGTTGCCTTGGGCAAGGAACTTCACCTCGATTGCCTACCTAGCCACTGGGTGGCCAAACCAGCCCAAGTCAAGTGCTGGTCCCAAGCCCGGATAGATAGAGAGAATGATTACCTAAAAGGTACCACCGGCACTCTCCGTGGAAAGGAACTGGGGACCCTACCACGTACTAACTCCAAGAGCATCACAACATGAAAACTACAATCAAACTGAATCAAAATTATCGTTGGACTTTTATGGTATTATTTAAATGGAAAGAGAAAGAGGAAACCATTTTGCTCATAGGTGTGTTTAAGGGGTGTTCATCATGCACTGGTTTTACATCACAATTTCTCCGGTTTTTATGTGCAAATTATTGGTTCACTGGCTTCTTTTCCTTTCTCTCCTCTCCACTCCTCTCTTCTCTCTCTATTCTTTATCATCATCATTATCATCATATAATCATCATCATCATTATTATTCCTTATCACTGTCATTATCATTATCATCATTATCATATCATTGTCATCATCATCATCATCATCATCATCATCATCATCATCATCATCATCACATCATCATCAACATCATCATCATCATCATCA